>NW_028249449.1:0-11777 GCF_964263255.1 Lissotriton vulgaris
AGTAGTTTTTCCTAAGGGACGCAATGAATACACTATTTCGGGTGCTTCTGTTAAGGGCTATACACAGGAAGTCATCCGCCCTTGTTTGCAACATTTCTGGTAGAGTGGGTACATCAGAGGCCTGACAGCTACAAAAGGACCACAATAAGTGGTTTTCTCTTAAAAGGACAGTGATGTGGCCAGGCCCACCACCCACTAACAAAAATTTCCCACCAATGGTGCATTTGTGGGGACAAGAAGTACCACAGGACAACAGTCCTTTTTCTTTGAAAAGGAGAGCATCCATTGGGTTACGAGGTTACGAGCTGAGCTCGTCATGACCATGCCCGTTTCTTTAGAACGCTCGCACAGCAGGGGAATTATCCCCGTGTGTGAGCGCCGGGCGGGTCATGACGAGCTCAGCTTGTCATGAGCACAGCACAACCGTGGCTCATAACGAGCTGAGCTCGTCATGAGCATGGGAGGGGTTAAAGACAACCGAAGCGATTGGCTGCTGCAATTGCCTATGAACAATTTAGAGATTGTACAGGACTGACTTTAATAGTAATGAGGGTGAAGAAGTGGGTGTTCCCTGTTTTTAGTAGGTTCATCAAAACTATTGTGTGCAACTTCAAGGACACAGAGGGTAACCTCATTTTGTATCAACATAATAATGATGGGACTTCACCAAGCACACTTTTCTATTCATCATCTTGATTTATCTCTTGAGTTATTGTTGGTCTTAGAAATAGTTTTGCACCATAATTTCCAGTGTAAAGAAGTCACTATGTAGAATGTTTGCAATACATGTACTCTACAATATATGTACGCTACTATATATATAAAAAAAGAGAAAATGAAACCGCATGATTGGATGATGCATTATTAGCACATGAGCTTGTGAGATTGGCTGCACTAAATAGGGGTAATAATGGTGACACACATATACAAAAAAACAAAAAATGTATGCAAACAAATTGTAAATTGATGTTTTGCACTTGAATAACTGTGGTACAGTTTGCCTATGGAGTAACACAATGTAAATATGATATAAACTTTAGAGGTCATAGTTTCGAAAAAGCATAGTATTTTTAATGTGGTGATGGTTGGGGGGATGAGGTCTCCTTTAAAAGTACCCTCTGTATACACTTCTGTATGGCCCTGTGGAAGGCTACAGCCGAAACGCATAGGCTATTTAATGCTGTTCTGATGCATTTGGTGGAATACATTTAAATGAATGAACCGGGTTAAGCAAAAGTTCAGATTGCTGCATACTGTTTCTGAACTAATTTGAATGGTATCGAAGTGCTATTGAAGACTTGGCTCGAAGAAAACAACAGACTTACCACAATATATATAGTAAATACCCACACACTCATCACCAGCAGACTTGACTATGGCAACACACTCTCCGCCGGCATCACCCAAAAACTCTTCAGGAAACTACAGAACCTTCAAAACGCCACAGCCAGACTGGTCCTGAACATCCCCTGCCACAGCCATATCACCGAACACCTCAAGAACTCCACTGGCTCCCAGTCAACAAGAGAATCGCCTTCAAGCTCCTCACACATGCCTACAAAGCCCTCCACGATGCAGGGCCAGCATATCTAAACCACCAAATCTTATTCCACGTACCCCCCAGACACCTTTGCTCCGCCCAACTTGCCCTGGCCACAGTCCCACTGATCCACATGACAAGAGCCGGCAGAAGATCCTACTCCTACCTCGCCGCCAAGACCTGGAACACCCTATTTATTTTTTATTTATTTGCGGGTTTATAACGCACTAGGATCGCCTCCCAAAGGAGTATCTCCGCGCCTTTGGCAACCTTTCAGCACATAAACAATGGGTTGTTAGACGGACCGGGAGGGTCGGCCGAGATTACGGGGAGAGGTCTCCAGGGAGAGCCGTCTCCAACGACTGTACAGGTAAGTAACTTCCCCCCCACAGACGGACACCACACAAGATTGAAGGTTAACGAGACTTTATATGCAATTCTTAGGTTACGTCGCTATGATACAAGGAGGTCTGGACTCAGGGGTCCCCTCGGTTCTGATCTCTGGTTTGAGGAGAAAGGGTAGCGGGACAGTCTTAGTTACCAATGAGTTAAATAGCTCTCAATCCTCGAGCTCGGCGTGGTTGCTGATCGGGCCGTGGAGGAGCCAAGCAGGTCCCGAGATGGATGAAGGATGGTCGACGGGCCGTGGAGAAGCCAAGCAGGTCCCGATGAAGATGATGGTTACAACGGTCCGCGGCCTCGCCAGCAGATCCGGACGACGGTGAAGAATGAAGGTTACGACGGCTGTGGCAGCGCCAACAGGCAGGACGATGGTGCACAGGACAGAGCTACGGCAGCGCCAGTAGTCCGTCCAGGATGAGTTCCTCTTACGTCTCTCGACTCCAAGATACAACTGACTTCCTGCTCTGGAGCTGTCCCAGTTATAGGGCTGGCGTGCTTTGATGTCCGGACCCTCGCACTTGGAGGTCGGGAGGTCCGGGATGAGGGAGTCCAGACACCCAGCAGGGGGGTGGAGCCAGCGCCCGGGGAGGCGATGGGCGAGCGGCACTGGGCGGGGGGAGAGCCATCGGCACCTCTCTCTCCCATTGACTTGCCAAGTAGCCCGCTCACCTCCTGGGTGGAGGGTGGTGCCGGATTGTCTGAGGCTGGGCTAGGCCCAGGGTTGAGGTCGATCGGGGGCCAGGCGGCCTCGTGGCGAGGCGTCCAAGATGGCGGCCCGGGCTGGGTGCATGGGCCGGCAGTGGATCGGACCCACGAGGTTATCATGTTCGAGGGCAGGGGTCCCTGAGGGGACGTAGGGCGTGCAATGGTGGTGTGTGGTGCTTGCGTGACTGGGCTCGGGCCTGGTCGAGCCGGGGGAGAGCGGCCCGTCATGTGGCCTGTCCAACATGCGTCCCCCCCAGCTGAAGGCGGGGAGAGTTACCCATCCTCTTGGGGACTCTCTTCGTCGAGGCGGAAAAACCGGGACAGGCCATCGGCGTTGGCGTGGTCGGACCCAGGCCGGTGTTCGACTGTGAAGTCCATACCTTGTAAGGAGATGGACCAGCGTAGCAATTTTGGGTTTTCCCCCCGCATATGCATCAACCACTGCAGGGGTCGGTGGTCAGTCTGCACCCGAAAGTGGGTGCCAAAAAGGTAGGGCCGGAGCTTCTTGAGGGCCCATACCACAGCGAAGGCTTCCCTCTCTATGGTGCTCCAGCGTTGTTCCCGGGGTAGGAGTCTCCGGCTGATGAAGGCCACCGGTTGATCGAGGCCTTCGGTGTTCACTTGGGACAGGACCGCCCCAATGCCCTGGTCGGAGGCGTCCGTCTGGACGACGAACTCCCGGCTGTAGTCTGGGGCCTGGAGCACAGGAGCGGAACACATGGCGGCCTTTAACTGTTCGAATGCCGCTTGACACTCTGGGGTCCAGTTCACCTTCTTGGGCTGATTTTTTGACGTGAGTTCGGTGAGAGGCCCCACGATGGTACCATAATCTTTCACGAACCTTCGGTAGTAGCCCGTGAGGCCCAGGAAGGCTCGCACCTCAGTTTGAGTGATAGGGGGTTGCCAGTTCTGGATGGCGGCAATTTTCAGCTGTAGGGGGGCCACTAGGCCGCTTCCCACCTGGTGTCCGAGGTAGGTCACCGACCCTTGTCCAATTTGGCATTTGCTGGCCTTGATCGTGAGGCCAGCTCGCTGAAGGGCTTGCAGCACTGCTTGGAGGTGGTGGAGGTGCTCGGTCCAATGGTGGCTGTACACAGCGATGTCGTCCAGGTAGGCGGCGCTGAACTCTTCGAGCCCCGCCAGGACCTGATTGACGAGCCGTTGGAACGTCGCTGGGGCGTTCTCCATGCCGAAGGGCATGACCGTAAAGTGATAGTGGCCATCGGGGGTGGAGAAGGCAGAGCGTTCTTGTGCTCGGGGTGTGAGGCCGATCTGCCAATAACCTGCCGTCAGGTCGAAGATGCTGAGGTAGCGGGCAGCGCCCATTCGGTCGACCAGTTCATCTGCCCGGGGGATGGGGTGTGCGTCCGTTCTGGTGACTTCATTCAGACCCCGGTAGTCGACACAGAACCGGAGTTCTGGTGTGGTCCCGGGGGCGGCTGCTTTGGGGACCAGTACGACCGGGCTGGCCCATGGACTGTCTGAGGGCTCGATGACCCCGAGCGTGAGCATCTTAGCTACTTCCGCCTGGATGCAGGCCCGTACCCGATCAGGTACGCGGTAGGCCCGGTGGCGGATAGGAGGGCTGTCTCCGGTGTCCACATCGTGCACACACCAGGAAGTGACACCCGGGGTGAGGGAGAACAGACTGGCGAACCGTGATAGGAGGGCTTGGCACTCTTGCCGTTGTTCTCTGGTGAGGGTCTCCGAGAGTCGGACCCCATCCACGGAGCCGTCTTGCTCCTGGGTCCGCAAGAGGTCAGGGAGAGGCTCGGAGTCGTCTTCAACCCCATTGTCTGTGGCCATCAAGAGGCTGAGTTCTGTTCGTGCAAAGTGGGGTTTCAGTCTGTTGGTGTGGAGGACTCGGAGCGGATTCCGGGCGGACTCCATATCGATCAGATAGGTGGCAGGACCCTTGCGCTCGATTACCTTGAAGGGTCCCGTCCATTTGTCTTGGAGAGCGCACGGTTCGGTGGGGGACATTACCCAGACCTGTTGCCCCGGCTCGAATTCAATGGATGAGGCGTTCTGGTCATACCATTTCTTCATGTCCTCTTGACTGGCCTCTAGGTTGGCTTTTGCGAGGTCTCTGAACCGCCGGGACTGGTTGCGGAGGGTGAGGAGGTACCGGAAGACATCTGGAGGACTCTTGGCCGGAGGCATCTCCCAGCCTTCTTTGATCAGGCTGAGTGGCCCCCGTACTGGGTGCCCATAGAGCAGCTCGAAGGGGCTGAAGCCTAGGGACTTCTGTGGGACCTCCCGGTAGGCGAAGAGGAGGCACGGCAGCAGCACGTCCCACTGGCGACGGAGGGGCTCTTCCAATCCCCCGATCATCCCTTTTAGCGTGCGATTGAACCGCTCAACAAGTCCGTTTCCTTGGGGGTGATAGGGGGTCGTGAAGCGGTAGGTGACCCCACACTGTTGCCAGAGGGACTTCATATATTTAGAAATGAAGTTCGTGCCTCTGTCACTGACGACTTCTCGGGGGAACCCCACACGGGAGAAGATCCCCATCAGGGCCCGGCCGACCACTGGGGCTGTCACGGTCCGGAGAGGAATAGCCTCAGGGTAGCGGGTGGCGTGGTCCACTAGTACCAGGATGAAGCGATGGCCTTGTCTTGTACGCGGGTCCAGGGGTCCCACAATGTCTATCCCGACCCTCTCAAATGGGGTTGTGACTACTGGAAAGGGTTGCAGGGGAGCCTTTAATTTGCGGCCGCTCTTCCCACTGGCTTGGCACGTGGGGCAAGATCGGCAATGCTGGTGCACATCGTTTCTCATTTTGGGCCAGAAGAAGTGGGTCACTAGGCGGCTGTAGGTTTTATCCTGTCCCAGGTGCCCTGCCAGGGGGGCATCGTGGGCCAGGTTTAGCAGGAAGTCTCTAAAGCGGAGGGGCACCACTAGTACTCGGTTGGCCCCCAGCTCGGCGATTCGTTGCTCGCTGTACAATAGATCAGTGTCCCAGTAGACCCAATGAGTTCCGGAGGTATCCCCGGCGCTTTGGGCGAGCGCTTGTTGTCGGAGTCCCTCAAGGGAGGGACAGGTCTTCTGTTCCTGACGAAATTGTTCTTGTGTGGGTCCCCCTTCTTGAGCCCACTGATCAAGATTAGCGAGGTCGGAAGGTTGAGCAAGTTCGAGGGGGATGCCATGATCGGGGGTCTCGGCGGGGGCGACCGGAGGCGGTGGCGCCGGCCATTCTGGTTCTTCCGGGTGATGGTTGGCACGGGCGGCCATGGACCGGGTGGTGACGCACGCCCAGTCTGGGACGCCCAACATCCCCAAGTGTTCTTTTCGCTCCACGGCTGCCCACGGGGAGCTTTCCAGGTCATTTCCGAGGAGGCATTCCACGGGGGCGTCGTCTCGGACCGTTACCTTCAACATGCCGGAGACCCCTCCCCACTCAAAGGGGACGCAGGCCATCCGACACAGACTTTCCGAGTTGTCGGCTGATCGCACAGGGCAGAGAACGTTCGGTAGATATTGTTCTGGGGTCACCAGATGACAGCGGACGGCTGTCACACTGGCCCCGGTGTCTCGAAGGGCTTCGGCCCGTTGTCCATTGATGCTCACCCATTGGCTGTACTTCTGGGTGTTAGCGGGTAGGGGGACCCGCGGGACCATGTCTCTTCCCCCTAAGCACGCGAGAGTCATGGCGGCTGGCTCCCACTCTTGATACTCTTGCTCGCCTGTTTCTTGTTCCTCGGAGATCTGTTCTTCCCCTAGTGCCGCGGCGGCCACCTGGCGGGGTCTTGGACTCTGATACTGCGGGCAGCTTGGGTCGTTTGCATAGTGGCCGACTCGTTGGCATCGGTGACATGTAACATTGGCTCTGTATCCCGGTCGCGCCGGGGTGCTGCCCCGGTTGGCCGGGGGGGTGGTGCTGGTAGCGGGGGCGGCCGGAGTATTGTCTCTTCCTCGTCCTTGGCCCCCTCCTCCTCCTCTGGGTCGGTAGTGACCATTGTTGTTCCTGTTCTGCTCGTAGGACCCATTCCGGCCCACTCTGGTGATCTCCCACCGGTCAGCTTCGGCTGCGAGCTGCCGGGGATCGGTTAACTTGCTGTCGAGGAGGTGTTGGCGTAGTTCAATGAAGCAATTGTTGGACAGATGCTCCCATACCATCAGATTGAACAGCTGCTCGTAGGTCGTGACGTTGTTCCCTCTGATCCAGCCTTCGAAGGCTCGGCTAAAGTACGTTACATAGTCCACCCAAGTTGTACCTGGAATGCGTGTGCAGTCTCGGAACCTCTGACGGTACATCTCGGGCGTGAGGCCATAGCGGGTGAGGAGGGCCGCTTTCATATGGTCGTAGGAGGTCATCTGGTGGTCTGGGAGCTGTAACAGAGTATCGCGGCCCTCATTGAGGAATTTGCCCCATAGGCCGGCTCCCCAGTCGGTTCTATCGATCCGGTGCGCAGTCATCGCGATTTCATAGGCCTTAAACCATTGCTGGATGTCGTCTTCTCGAAAATATTCTCGGACCACATCCTTGGGGATGTGC
Organism: Lissotriton vulgaris; assembly: GCF_964263255.1. Classification (NCBI taxonomy): domain Eukaryota; kingdom Metazoa; phylum Chordata; class Amphibia; order Caudata; family Salamandridae; genus Lissotriton; species Lissotriton vulgaris. The sequence continues at coordinate 7,146 of NW_028249449.1, forward strand.
ACTTTTTTCTCCGCGGTCCCTGGGGTGGACGGTCTGTCGGGCACCCCTAACTCTTTATTTTGTTTGCGCAGGTTGATCTCGGCTAGGTTCCGTTCGTGCTCGTACGTTAGTCTTTTTTCCTCGAGCTCCCTTTGCCTCTGTTTCTCCTCTCTTTCTTCTCGGAGGCGAAGGTGCTCTAAGTTTATTTTTTGCTCGGCCAATTTGAGTTCTATGTCCATCTTGAGTCGGGCCATTTCGAGTTCGTGTAGTCGGGCTTTTTCTCTTTCTTGGATCTCGTCTTGCGAGAGACTGGTTCTTTGCCCCTCAGGGGCCGTGTTGGTATTTTTCGCGGTGCTTTGCTCAGGGGTTTCGACATCCCCGGTCTCTGCCCAAGATTCTAGGGCATGCTTAAAATCGTCCTTGGTACTTAGTCCGGTGGTAGCGATACCTAGTTCGATGCAGAACTGCTTTAGTTCACGATGGCTGTATTCCTCTAGTTTTTCCATTTGGAACTTCTCAGTTGATCCGCTCTCTTTAGTCGACATTGTTGTTCGTTGTGGGGTGAGCTACTCTCTGTACGTTATGCGGTGATTCGGATCGCGCCGCTGGCCACCAATGTTAGACGGACCGGGAGGGTCGGCCGAGATTACAGGGAGAGGTCTCCAGGGAGAGCCGTCTCCAACGACTGTACAGGTAAGTAACTTCCCCCCCACAGACGGACACCACACAAGATTGAAGGTTAACGAGACTTTATATGCAATTCTTAGGTTACGTCGCTATGATACAAGGAGGTCTGGACTCAGGGGTCCCCTCGGTTCTGATCTCTGGTTTGAGGAGAAAGGGTAGCGGGACAGTCTTAGTTACCAATGAGTTAAATAGCTCTCAATCCTCGAGCTCGGCGTGGTTGCTGATCGGGCCGTGGAGGAGCCAAGCAGGTCCCGAGATGGATGAAGGATGGTCGACGGGCCGTGGAGAAGCCAAGCAGGTCCCGATGAAGATGATGGTTACAACGGTCCGCGGCCTCGCCAGCAGATCCGGACGACGGTGAAGAATGAAGGTTACGACGGCTGTGGCAGCGCCAACAGGCAGGACGATGGTGCACAGGACAGAGCTACGGCAGCGCCAGTAGTCCGTCCAGGATGAGTTCCTCTTACGTCTCTCGACTCCAAGATACAACTGACTTCCTGCTCTGGAGCTGTCCCAGTTATAGGGCTGGCGTGCTTTGATGTCCGGACCCTCGCACTTGGAGGTCGGGAGGTCCGGGATGAGGGAGTCCAGACACCCAGCAGGGGGGTGGAGCCAGCGCCCGGGGAGGCGATGGGCGAGCGGCACTGGGCGGGGGGAGAGCCATCGGCACCTCTCTCTCCCATTGACTTGCCAAGTAGCCCGCTCACCTCCTGGGTGGAGGGTGGTGCCGGATTGTCTGAGGCTGGGCTAGGCCCAGGGTTGAGGTCGATCGGGGGCCAGGCGGCCTCGTGGCGAGGCGTCCAAGATGGCGGCCCGGGCTGGGTGCATGGGCCGGCAGTGGATCGGACCCACGAGGTTATCATGTTCGAGGGCAGGGGTCCCTGAGGGGACGTAGGGCGTGCAATGGTGGTGTGTGGTGCTTGCGTGACTGGGCTCGGGCCTGGTCGAGCCGGGGGAGAGCGGCCCGTCATGTGGCCTGTCCAACATGGGTATATACAATTTACACTAGTTTTGGAATAAAAATGTTTTTAGCTGTTTTCTGAACGGGGGATACTCCTTGCAAAGTCTCAAGAAAAGTGGGAGGCTGTTCCACAGCGTTGGGCCAGCAATTGAGAGGGCTCTACTACCTTGTCTAGCCTGCCCTGCCCCTCCACCTCAGGCAATTCCTGTCACTGACCCAATTCAGGAATGATCTCAAGACCTGGAGCTCCCTGCCCCTCCACCTCAGGCAATCACCTTCACTGCCTCAATTCAGGAAGGACCTCAAGACCTGGAACACCCTGCCTCTCCACCTCAGGCAATCACCGTCACTGGCTCAATTCAAGAAGGATCTCAAGACCTGGAACACCCTGACTCTCCACCTCAGGCAATCACCGTCACTGCCTCAATTCAAGAAGGACCTCAAGACCTGGATCACCCTGCCTCTCCACCTCAGGCAATCACTGTCACTGCCTCAATTCAAGAAGGACCTCAAGACCTGGAACACCCTGCCCCTCCACCTCAGTCAATCACCTTCACTGCCTCAATTCAGGAAGGACCTCAAGACCTGGAACACCCTGCCTCTCCACCTCAGGCAATCACCGTCACTGCCTCAATTCAAGAAGGACCTCAAGACCTGGAACACCCTGCCTCTCCACCTCAGGCAATCACTGTCACTGCCTCAATTCAAGAAGGACCTCAAGACCTGGAACACCCTGCCCCTCCACCTCAGGCAATCACCTTCACTGCCTCAATTCAGGAAGGACCTCAAGACCTGGAACACCCTGCCTCTCCACCTCATTCAATCACCATCACTGCCTCAATTCACGAAGGACCTCAAGACCTGGAACACCCTGCCCCTCCACCTCAGGCAATCCCCTTCACTGACCCAATCCAGGAAGGACCTCAAGACCTGGAACACCCTGCCTCTCCACCTCAGGCAATCACCGTCACTGCCTCAATTCAGGAAGGACCTCAAGACCTGGAGCTCCCTGCCGCTACACCTCAGGCAATCACCGTCACTGACCCGATTCAGGAATGATTTCAAGACCTGGAGCTCCCTGCCCCTCCACCTCAGGCAATCCCCTTCACTGACCCAATTCAGGAAGGACCTCAAGACCTGGAACACCCTGCCTCTCTACCTGAGGCAATCACCGTCACTGCCTCAATTCAGGAAGGACTTCAAGACCTGGAACACCCTGCCTCTCCACCTCAGGCAATCACCATCACTGCCCCAATTCAGGAAGACCTCAAGACCTGGAACACCCTGCCTCTCCACCTCAGGCAATCACCATCACTGCCTCAATTCAGGAAGGACCTCAAGACCTGGAACACCCTGCCTCTCCTCCTCAGGCAATCACCATCACTGCCTCAATTCAGGAAGGATCTCAAGACCTGGAACACCCTGCCTCTCCACCTCAGGCAATCACCGTCACTGCCTCAATTCAAGCACCTCAAGACCTGGAACACCCTGCCTCTCCACCTCAGGCAATCACCCTCACTGTCTCAATTCAGGAAGGACCTCAAGACCTGGAACTCCCTGCCTCTCCACCTCAGGCAATCACCATCACTGCCTCAATTCAGGAAGGACCTCAAGACCTGGAACACCCTGCCTCTCCACCTCAGGCAATCGCCATCCCTGCCTCAATTCAGGAAGGACCTCAAGACCTGGAACTCCCTGCCTCTCCACCTCAGGCAATCACCATCACTGCCTCAATTCAGGAAGGACCTCAAGACCTGGAACACCCTGCCTCTCCACCTCAGGCAATCACCTTCACTGCCTCAATTCAAGGACCTCAAGACCTGGAACACCCTGCCTCTCCACCTCAGGCAATCACCGTCACTGCCTCAATTCAGGAAGGACCTCAAGACCTGGAACACCCTGCCTCTCCACCTCAGGCAATCACCGTCACTGCCTCAATTCAGGAAGGACCTCAAGACCTGGAACACCCTGCCTCTCCTCCTCAGGCAATCACCGTCACTGCCTCAATTCAGGAAGGACCTCAAGACCTGGAACACCCTGCCTCTCCACCTCAGGCAATCCCCTTCACTGACCCAATTCAGGAATGATCTCAAGACCTGGAGCTCCCTGCCCCTCCACCTCAGGCAATCACCTTCACTGCCTCAATTCAGGAAGGACCTCAAGACCTGGATCACCCTGCCTCTCCTCCTCAGGCAATCTGTGTCACTGACCCAATTCAGGAAGGATCTCAAGACCTGGAACGCCCTGCCCCTCCACCTCAGGCAATCCCCTTCACTGACCCAATTCAGGAAGGATCTCAAGACCTGGAACACCCTGCCCCTCCACCTCAGGCAATCCCCTTCACTGACCCAATTCAGGAAGGATCTCAAGACCTGGAACACCCTGCCCCTCCACCTCAGGCAATCTGCGTCACTGACCCAATTCAGGAAGGATCTCAAGACCTGGAACGCCCTGCCCCTCCACCTCAGGCAATCCCTGTCGCTAACTCAATTCAGGAAGGATCTCAAGACTTGGAACACCCTGCCTCTCCTCCTCAGGCAATCACCTTCACTGCCTCAATTCAGGAAGGACCTCAAGACCTGGATCACCCTGCCTCTCCTCCTCAGGCAATCACTGTCACTGCCTCAATTCAAGAAGGACCTCAAGACCTGGAACACCCTGCCCCTCCACCTCAGGCAATCCCCTTCACTGACCCAATTCAGGAAGGACCTCAAGACCTGGAACACCCTGCCTCTCCACCTAAGGCAATCACCATCACTGCCTCAATTCAGGAAGGACCTCAAGACCCGGAACACCCTGCCTCTCTACCTCAGGCAATCACCTTCACTGCCTCACTTCAGGAAGGATCTCAAGACCTGGAACGCCCTGCCTCTCCACCTCAGGCAATCACCTCCACTGCCTCAATTCAGGAAGGACCTCAAGACCTGGAACACCCTGCCCCTCCACCTCAGGCAATCCTCGTCGCTGAACCAATTCAGGAAGGACCTCAAGACCTGGAACACCCT
>NW_028249450.1:2500-5000 GCF_964263255.1 Lissotriton vulgaris
GTTTGATAAATAGCTAGACAGATAGGTAGATAACTTGATAGCTAGCTAGATCGATAGATAGCTAGATAGCTAGATTGATTGATAGATAGCTAGATAGCTAGATTGATAGATAGCTTGATAGCTAGACAGCTAGATAGCTAGATTGATAGATAGCTAGATAGATAAATAGCTAGATAGCTGGATAGCTAGATAGTTAGATAGCTAGATATCTAGCTAGAATGATAGATAGATAGATAGATAGATAGATAGATAGATAGATAGATAGATAGATAGATAGATAGATAGATAGATAGATAGATAGATAGATAGATAGATAGATAGATAGATAGATAGATAGATAGATAGATAGATAGATAGATAGATAGCTAGATAGCTAGATTGATAGATAGCTAGATAGCTAGATTGATAGAAAGCTAGATTGATAGATAGCTAGATAGCTAGATAGATAGCTAGATAGATTGATAGATAGCTAGATAATCTAGATATCTATCTGATAGATAGATAGATAGATAGATAGATAGATAGATAGATAGATAGATAGATAGATAGATAGATAGATAGATAGATAGATAGATAGATAGATAGATAGATAGATAGATAGATAGATAGATAGATAGATTGATAGATAGCTAGACAGCTAGATTGATAGACAGCTAGATGGCTAGATTGATAGATAGCTAGATAGCTAGTTTGATAAATAGCTAGATAGATAGGTAGATAACTTGATAGCTAGCTAGATTGATAGATAGCTAGATAGCTAGATTGATAGATAGCTAGATAGCTAGATTGATAGATAGCTTGATAGCTAGACAGCTAGATAGCTAGATTGATAGATAGCTAGATAGATAAATAGCTAGATAGCTGGATAGCTAGATAGCTAGATAGCTAGATATCTAGCTAGAATGGTAGATAGCTAGATAGCTAGATTGATAGATTGCTAGATAGCTAGATAGCTAGATAGCTAGCTAGCTAAATAGATAGCTAGATAGCTAGCTAGCTAGATATCTAGCTAGATTGATAGCTAGATTGATAGGTAGCTAGATTGATAGATAGCTAGATAGCTAGCTAGCTAGCTAGATAGATAGCTAGATAGTTTGATAGCTAGATAGCTAGAAAGCTAGATATCTAGCTAGATTGATAGATATCTAGCTAGCTAGATTGATAGATTGCTAGATAGCTAGATAGCTAGCTAGATAGCTAGCTAGATAGATAGATAGATAGATAGATAGATAGATAGATAGATAGATAGATAGATAGATAGATAGATAGATAGATAGATAGATAGATAGATAGATAGACCCAGATAGATAGATAGATAGATAGATAGATAGATAGATAGATAGATAGATAGATAGATAGATAGATAGATAGATAGATAGATAGATAGATAGATAGATAGATAGATGGTAGATAGATAGATAGATAGATAGATAGATAGATAGATAGATAGATAGATTGATAGCTAGATAGATAGCTATATAGATAGCTAGATAGCTAGATATCTAGCTAGATTGGTAGATAGCTAGATATCTAGCTAGATTGATAGATAGCTAGATAGCTAGATAAATAGCTAGATAGCTAGATTGATAGACAGCTAGATAGCTAGATTGATTGATAGATAGCTAGATAGCTAGATTGATAGATAGCTTGATAGCTAGACAGCTAGATAGCTAGATTGATAGATAGCTAGATAGATAAATAGCTAGATAGCTGGATAGCTAGATAGCTAGATAGCTAGATATCTAGCTAGAATGATAGCTAGCTAGCTAGATAGATAGATAGATAGATAGCTAGCTAGCTAGCTAGATAGATAGATAGATAGATAGATAGATAGATAGATAGATAGATAGATAGATAGATAGATAGATAGATAGATAGATAGATAGATAGATAGATAGATAGATAGCTAGATAGCTAGATAGATACTAGATAGCTTGATAGCTAGATAGCTAGATAGCTAGATATCTAGCTAGAATGATAGATAGCTAGATAGCTAGATTGATAGATTGATAGATAGCTAGCTAGATAGCTAGATAGCTAGCTAGCTAAATAGATAGCTAGATAGCTAGCTAGATATCTAGCTAGATTGATAGCTAGATTGATAGGTAGCTAGATTGATAGATAGCTAGATAGCTAGCTAGCTAGATAGATAGATAGCTAGATAGCTTGATAGCTAGATAGCTAGAAAGCTAGATATCTAGCTAGATTGATAGATAGCTAGATAGCTAGATTGCTAGATAGATAGATAGCTAGTTTGATAAATAGCTAGACAGATAGGTAGATAACTTGATAGCTAGCTAGATCGATAGATAGCTAGATAGCTAGATTGATAGATAGCTAGATAGATAAATAGCTAGATAGCTGGATAGCTAGATAGTTAGATAGCTAGATATCTAGCTAGAATGATAGCTAGATAGATAGATAGATAGATAGATAGCTAGATAGATAGATAGATAGATAGATATATAGATAGATAGATAGATAGATAGATAGATAGATA
>NW_028249450.1:15000-32500 GCF_964263255.1 Lissotriton vulgaris
TTGATAGGTAGCTAGATTGATAGATAGCTAGATAGCTAGCTAGCTAGCTAGATAGATAGCTAGATAGCTTGATAGCTAGATAGCTAGATAGCTAGATATCTAGCTAGAGTGATAGATTGATAGATAGCTAGATAGCTAGATTGATAGATTGATAGCTAGATAGCTAGATAGCTAGATAGCTAGATAGCTAGATAGCTAGATAGCTAGATATCTAGCTAGAATGATAGATAGCTAGATAGCTAGATTGATAGATTGCTAGATAGCTAGATTGATAGAAAGCTAGATTGATAGATAGCTAGATAGCTAGATAGATAGCTAGATAGATTGATAGATAGCTAGATAATCTAGATATCTATCTGATAGATAGATAGATAGATAGATAGATAGATAGATAGATAGATAGATAGATAGATAGATAGATAGATAGACAGATAGCTAGATTGATAGATAGCTAGATAGCTAGATTGATAGAAAGCTAGATTGATAGATAGCTAGATAGCTAGATAGATAGCTAGATAGATTGATAGATAGCTAGATAATCTAGATATCTATCTGATAGATAGATAGATAGATAGATAGATAGATAGATAGATAGATAGATAGATAGATAGATAGATAGATATATAGATAGATAGATAGATAGATAGATAGATAGATAGATAGATAGATAGATAGATAGATAGATAGATAGATAGATAGATTGATAGATAGCTAGACAGCTAGATTGATAGACAGCTAGATGGCTAGATTGATAGATAGCTAGATAGCTAGTTTGATAAATAGCTAGATAGATAGGTAGATAACTTGATAGCTAGCTAGATTGATAGATAGCTAGATAGCTAGATTGATAGATAGCTAGATAGCTAGATTGATAGATAGCTTGATAGCTAGACAGCTAGATAGCTAGATTGATAGATAGCTAGATAGATAAATAGCTAGATAGCTGGATAGCTAGATAGCTAGATAGCTAGATATCTAGCTAGAATGGTAGATAGCTAGATAGCTAGATTGATAGATTGCTAGATAGCTAGCTAGATAGCTAGATAGCTAGCTAGCTAAATAGATAGCTAGATAGCTAGCTAGCTAGATATCTAGCTAGATTGATAGCTAGATTGATAGGTAGCTAGATTGATAGATAGCTAGATAGCTAGCTAGCTAGCTAGATAGATAGCTAGATAGTTTGATAGCTAGATAGCTAGAAAGCTAGATATCTAGCTAGATTGATAGATATCTAGCTAGCTAGATTGATAGATTGCTAGATAGCTAGTTAGATAGATAGCTAGTTAGATAGATAGATAGATAGATAGATAGATAGATAGATAGATAGATAGATAGATAGATAGATAGATAGATAGATAGATAGATAGATAGATAGATAGATAGATAGATAGATAGATAGATAGATAGATAGATAGATAGATAGATAGATAGATAGATAGATAGATAGATAGATAGATAGATAGATAGATAGATAGATAGATATCTAGCTAGATTGGTAGATAGCTAGATATCTAGCTAGATAGCTAGATAAATAGCTAGATATCTAGATTGATAGACAGCTAGATGGCTAGATTGATAGATAGCTAGATAGCTAGTTTGATAAATAGCTAGATAGATAGGTAGATAACTTGATAGCTAGCTAGATTGATAGATAGCTAGATAGCTAGATTGATAGATAGCTAGATAGCTAGATTGATAGATAGCTTGATAGCTAGACAGCTAGATAGCTAGATTGATAGATAGCTAGATAGATAAATAGCTAGATAGCTGGATAGCTAGATAGCTAGATAGCTAGATATCTAGCTAGAATGGTAGATAGCTAGATAGCTAGATTGATAGATTGCTAGATAGCTAGCTAGATAGCTAGATAGCTAGCTAGCTAAATAGATAGCTAGATAGCTAGCTAGCTAGATATCTAGCTAGATTGATAGCTAGATTGATAGGTAGCTAGATTGATAGATAGCTAGCTAGCTAGCTAGATAGATAGCTAGATAGCTTGATAGGTAGATAGATAGATAGATAGATAGATAGATAGATAGATAGATAGATAGATAGATAGATAGATAGATAGATAGATAGATAGATAGATAGATAGATAGATAGATAGATAGATAGATAGATAGATAGATAGATAGATAGATAGATAGATAGATAGATAGATAGATAGATAGATATAGATAGATAGATAGATAGATAGATAGATAGATAGATAGATAGATAGATAGATAGATAGATAGATAGATAGATAGATTGATAGCTAGATAGATAGCTATATAGATAGCTAGATAGCTAGATATCTAGCTAGATTGGTAGATAGCTAGATATCTAGCTAGATTGATAGATAGCTAGATAAATAGCTAGATAGCTAGATTGATAGACAGCTAGATAGCTAGATTGATTGATAGATAGCTAGATAGCTAGATTGATAGATAGCTTGATAGCTAGACAGCTAGATAGCTAGATTGATAGATAGCTAGATAGATAAATAGCTAGATAGCTGGATAGCTAGATAGCTAGATAGCTAGATATCTAGCTAGAATGATAGCTAGATAGCTAGATAGATAGATAGATAGATAGATAGATAGATAGATAGATAGATAGATAGATAGATAGATAGATAGATAGATAGATAGATAGATAGATAGATAGATAGATAGATAGATAGATAGATAGATAGATAGATAGATAGATAGATAGATAACCTGATAGCTAGCTAGATTGATAGATAGTTAGATAGCTAGATTGATAGATAGATAGATAGATAGATAGATAGATAGATAGATAGATAGATAGATAGATAGATAGATAGATAGATAGATAGATAGATAGATAGATAGATAGATAGATAGATAGATAGATAGATAGATAGATAGATAGATAGATAGATAGATAGATAGATTGATAGATAGCTAGATAGCTAGCTAGATAGCTAGATAGATAGCTAGATAGCTTGATAGCTAGATAGCTAGATAGCTAGATATCTAGCTAGAATGATAGATAGCTAGATAGCTAGATAGCTAGCTAGCTAAATAGATAGCTAGATAGCTAGCTAGCTAGATATCTAGCTAGATTGATAGCTAGATTGATAGGTAGCTAGATTGATAGATAGCTACATAGCTAGCTAGCTAGCTAGATAGATAGCTAGATAGCTTGATAGCTAGATAGCTAGAAAGCTAGATATCTAGCTAGAGTGATAGATTTATAGATAGCTAGATAGCTAGATTGATAGATTGCTAGATAGCTAGCTAGATAGCTAGATAGCTAGCTAGATAGCTAGATAGATAGATAGATAGATAGATAGATAGATAGATAGATAGATAGATAGATAGATAGATAGATAGATAGATAGATAGATAGATAGATAGATAGATAGATAGATAGATAGATAGATAGATAGATAGATAGATAGATATCTAGCTAGATTGGTAGATAGCTAGATATCTAGCTAGATTAATAGATAGCTAGATAGCTAGATAAATAGCTAGATAGCTAGATTGATAGACAGCTAGATGGCTAGATTGATAGATAGCTAGATAGCTAGTTTGATAAATAGCTAGATAGATAGGTAGATAACTTGATAGCTAGCTAGATTGATAGATAGCTAGATAGCTAGATTGATAGATAGCTAGATAGCTAGATTGATAGATAGCTTGATAGCTAGACAGCTAGATAGCTAGATTGATAGATAGCTAGATAGATAAATAGCTAGATAGCTGGATAGCTAGATAGCTAGATAGCTAGATATCTAGCTAGAATGGTAGATAGCTAGATAGCTAGATTGATAGATTGCTAGATAGCTAGCTAGATAGCTAGATAGCTAGATAGCTAGATAGCTAGATAGCTAGATATCTAGCTAGAATGATAGATAGCTAGATAGCTAGATTGATAGATTGCTAGATAGCTAGCTAGATAGCTAGATAGCTAGCTAGCTAAATAGATAGCTAGATAGCTAGCTAGCTAGATATCTAGCTAGATTGATAGCTAGATTGATAGGTAGCTAGATTGATAGATAGCTAGATAGCTAGCTAGCTAGCTAGATAGATAGCTAGATAGCTTGATAGCTAGATAGCTAGATAGCTAGATATCTAGCTAGAGTGATAGATTGATAGATAGCTAGATAGCTAGATTGATAGATTGATAGCTAGATAGCTAGATAGCTAGATAGCTAGATAGCTAGATATCTAGCTAGAATGATAGATAGCTAGATAGCTAGATTGATAGATAGATAGATAGATAGATAGATAGATAGATAGATAGATAGATAGATAGATAGATAGATAGATAGATAGATAGATAGATAGATAGATAGATAGATAGATAGATAGATAGATAGATAGATAGATAGATAGATAGATAGATAGATAGATAGATTGATAGCTAGATAGCTCGCTAGATAGCTAGATAGATAGCTAGATAGCTAGATAGCTAGATATCTAGCTAGAATGATAGATAGCTAGATAGCTAGATTGATAGATTGCTAGATAGCTAGCTAGATAGCTAGATAGCTAGCTAGCTAAATAGATAGCTAGATAGCTAGCTAGCTAGATATCTAGCTAGATTGATAGCTAGATTGATAGGTAGCTAGATTGATAGATAGCTAGATAGCTAGCTAGCTAGCTAGATAGATAGCTAGATAGCTTGATAGCTAGATAGCTAGATAGCTAGATATCTAGCTAGAGTGATAGATTGATAGATAGCTAGATAGCTAGATTGATAGATTGATAGCTAGATAGCTAGATAGCTAGATAGCTAGATAGCTAGATAGCTAGATAGCTAGATATCTAGCTAGAATGATAGATAGCTAGATAGCTAGATTGATAGATTGCTAGATAGCTAGATTGATAGAAAGCTAGATTGATAGATAGCTAGATAGCTAGATAGATAGCTAGATAGATTGATAGATAGCTAGATAATCTAGATATCTATCTGATAGATAGATAGATAGATAGATAGATAGATAGATAGATAGATAGATAGATAGATAGATAGATAGATAGACAGATAGCTAGATTGATAGATAGCTAGATAGCTAGATTGATAGAAAGCTAGATTGATAGATAGCTAGATAGCTAGATAGATAGCTAGATAGATTGATAGATAGCTAGATAATCTAGATATCTATCTGATAGATAGATAGATAGATAGATAGATAGATAGATAGATAGATAGATAGATAGATAGATAGATAGATAGATAGATAGATAGATATATAGATAGATAGATAGATAGATAGATAGATAGATAGATAGATAGATAGATAGATAGATAGATAGATAGATAGATAGATAGATTGATAGATAGCTAGACAGCTAGATTGATAGACAGCTAGATGGCTAGATTGATAGATAGCTAGATAGCTAGTTTGATAAATAGCTAGATAGATAGGTAGATAACTTGATAGCTAGCTAGATTGATAGATAGCTAGATAGCTAGATTGATAGATAGCTAGATAGCTAGATTGATAGATAGCTTGATAGCTAGACAGCTAGATAGCTAGATTGATAGATAGCTAGATAGATAAATAGCTAGATAGCTGGATAGCTAGATAGCTAGATAGCTAGATATCTAGCTAGAATGGTAGATAGCTAGATAGCTAGATTGATAGATTGCTAGATAGCTAGCTAGATAGCTAGATAGCTAGCTAGCTAAATAGATAGCTAGATAGCTAGCTAGCTAGATATCTAGCTAGATTGATAGCTAGATTGATAGGTAGCTAGATTGATAGATAGCTAGATAGCTAGCTAGCTAGCTAGATAGATAGCTAGATAGTTTGATAGCTAGATAGCTAGAAAGCTAGATATCTAGCTAGATTGATAGATATCTAGCTAGCTAGATTGATAGATTGCTAGATAGCTAGTTAGATAGATAGCTAGTTAGATAGATAGATAGATAGATAGATAGATAGATAGATAGATAGATAGATAGATAGATAGATAGATAGATAGATAGATAGATAGATAGATAGATAGATAGATAGATAGATAGATAGATAGATAGATAGATAGATAGATAGATAGATAGATAGATAGATAGATAGATAGATAGATAGATAGATAGATATCTAGCTAGATTGGTAGATAGCTAGATATCTAGCTAGATAGCTAGATAAATAGCTAGATATCTAGATTGATAGACAGCTAGATGGCTAGATTGATAGATAGCTAGATAGCTAGTTTGATAAATAGCTAGATAGATAGGTAGATAACTTGATAGCTAGCTAGATTGATAGATAGCTAGATAGCTAGATTGATAGATAGCTAGATAGCTAGATTGATAGATAGCTTGATAGCTAGACAGCTAGATAGCTAGATTGATAGATAGCTAGATAGATAAATAGCTAGATAGCTGGATAGCTAGATAGCTAGATAGCTAGATATCTAGCTAGAATGGTAGATAGCTAGATAGCTAGATTGATAGATTGCTAGATAGCTAGCTAGATAGCTAGATAGCTAGCTAGCTAAATAGATAGCTAGATAGCTAGCTAGCTAGATATCTAGCTAGATTGATAGCTAGATTGATAGGTAGCTAGATTGATAGATAGCTAGCTAGCTAGCTAGATAGATAGCTAGATAGCTTGATAGGTAGATAGATAGATAGATAGATAGATAGATAGATAGATAGATAGATAGATAGATAGATAGATAGATAGATAGATAGATAGATAGATAGATAGATAGATAGATAGATAGATAGATAGATAGATAGATAGATAGATAGATAGATAGATAGATAGATAGATAGATAGATAGATAGATAGATAGATAGATAGATAGATAGATAGATAGATAGATAGATAGATATAGATAGATAGATAGATAGATAGATAGATAGATAGATAGATAGATAGATAGATAGATAGATAGATAGATAGATTGATAGCTAGATAGATAGCTATATAGATAGCTAGATAGCTAGATATCTAGCTAGATTGGTAGATAGCTAGATATCTAGCTAGATTGATAGATAGCTAGATAAATAGCTAGATAGCTAGATTGATAGACAGCTAGATAGCTAGATTGATTGATAGATAGCTAGATAGCTAGATTGATAGATAGCTTGATAGCTAGACAGCTAGATAGCTAGATTGATAGATAGCTAGATAGATAAATAGCTAGATAGCTGGATAGCTAGATAGCTAGATAGCTAGATATCTAGCTAGAATGATAGCTAGATAGCTAGATAGATAGATAGATAGATAGATAGATAGATAGATAGATAGATAGATAGATAGATAGATAGATAGATAGATAGATAGATAGATAGATAGATAGATAGATAGATAGATAGATAGATAGATAGATAGATAGATAGATAACCTGATAGCTAGCTAGATTGATAGATAGTTAGATAGCTAGATTGATAGATAGATAGATAGATAGATAGATAGATAGATAGATAGATAGATAGATAGATAGATAGATAGATAGATAGATAGATAGATAGATAGATAGATAGATAGATAGATAGATAGATAGATAGATAGATAGATAGATAGATAGATAGATAGATAGATTGATAGATAGCTAGATAGCTAGCTAGATAGCTAGATAGATAGCTAGATAGCTTGATAGCTAGATAGCTAGATAGCTAGATATCTAGCTAGAATGATAGATAGCTAGATAGCTAGATAGCTAGCTAGCTAAATAGATAGCTAGATAGCTAGCTAGCTAGATATCTAGCTAGATTGATAGCTAGATTGATAGGTAGCTAGATTGATAGATAGCTACATAGCTAGCTAGCTAGCTAGATAGATAGCTAGATAGCTTGATAGCTAGATAGCTAGAAAGCTAGATATCTAGCTAGAGTGATAGATTTATAGATAGCTAGATAGCTAGATTGATAGATTGCTAGATAGCTAGCTAGATAGCTAGATAGCTAGCTAGATAGCTAGATAGATAGATAGATAGATAGATAGATAGATAGATAGATAGATAGATAGATAGATAGATAGATAGATAGATAGATAGATAGATAGATAGATAGATAGATAGATAGATAGATAGATATCTAGCTAGATTGGTAGATAGCTAGATATCTAGCTAGATTAATAGATAGCTAGATAGCTAGATAAATAGCTAGATAGCTAGATTGATAGACAGCTAGATGGCTAGATTGATAGATAGCTAGATAGCTAGTTTGATAAATAGCTAGATAGATAGGTAGATAACTTGATAGCTAGCTAGATTGATAGATAGCTAGATAGCTAGATTGATAGATAGCTAGATAGCTAGATTGATAGATAGCTTGATAGCTAGACAGCTAGATAGCTAGATTGATAGATAGCTAGATAGATAAATAGCTAGATAGCTGGATAGCTAGATAGCTAGATAGCTAGATATCTAGCTAGAATGGTAGATAGCTAGATAGCTAGATTGATAGATTGCTAGATAGCTAGCTAGATAGCTAGATAGCTAGCTAGCTAAATAGATAGCTAGATAGCTAGCTAGCTAGATATCTAGCTAGATTGATAGCTAGATTGATAGGTAGCTAGATTGATAGATAGCTAGATAGCTAGCTAGCTAGCTAGATAGATAGATAGCTAGATAGTTTGATAGCTAGATAGCTAGAAAGCTAGATATCTAGCTAGATTTATAGATATCTAGCTAGCTAGATTGATAGATTGCTAGATAGCTATATAGCTAGCTAGATAGATAGATAGATAGATAGATAGATAGATAGATAGATAGATAGATAGATAGATAGATAGATAGATAGATAGATAGATAGATAGATAGATAGATAGATAGATAGATAGATAGATAGATAGATAGATATCTAGCTAGATTGGTAGATAGCTAGATATCTAGCTAGATAGCTAGATAAATAGCTAGATATCTAGATTGATAGACAGCTAGATGGCTAGATTGATAGATAGCTAGATAGCTAGTGTGATAAATAGCTAGATAGATAGGTAGATAACTTGATAGCTAGCTAGATTGATAGATAGCTAGATAGCTAGATTGATAGATAGCTAGATAGCTAGATTGATAGATAGCTTGATAGCTAGACAGCTAGATAGCTAGATTGATAGATAGCTAGATAGATAAATAGCTAGATAGCTGGATAGCTAGATAGCTAGATAGCTAGATATCTAGCTAGAATGGTAGATAGCTAGATAGCTAGATTGATAGATTGCTAGATAGCTAGCTAGATAGCTAGATAGCTAGCTAGCTAAATAGATAGCTAGATAGCTAGCTAGCTAGATATCTAGCTAGATTGATAGCTAGATTGATAGGTAGCTAGATTGATAGATAGCTAGCTAGCTAGCTAGATAGATAGCTAGATAGCTTGATAGCTAGATAGATAGATAGATAGATAGATAGATAGATAGATAGATAGATAGATAGATAGATAGATAGATAGATAGATAGATAGATAGATAGATAGATAGATAGATAGATAGATAGATAGATAGATAGATAGATAGATAGATAGATATAGATAGATAGATAGATAGATAGATAGATAGATAGATAGATAGATAGATAGATAGATAGATAGATAGATAGATTGATAGCGAGATAGATAGCTATATAGATAGCTAGATAGCTAGATATCTAGCTAGATTGGTAGATAGCTAGATATCTAGCTAGATTGATAGATAGCTAGATAAATAGCTAGATAGCTAGATTGATAGACAGCTAGATAGCTAGATTGATTGATAGATAGCTAGATAGATAGATTGATAGATAGCTTGATAGCTAGACAGCTAGATAGCTAGATTGATAGATAGCTAGATAGATAAATAGCTAGATAGCTGGATAGCTAGATAGCTAGATAGCTAGATATCTAGCTAGAATGATAGCTAGATAGATAGATAGATAGATAGATAGATAGATAGATAGATAGATAGATAGATAGATAGATAGATAGATAGATAGATAGATAGATAGATAGATAGATAGATAGATAGATAGATAGATAGATAGATATATAGATAGATAGATAGATAGATAGATAGATAGATAACCTGATAGCTAGCTAGATTGATAGATAGTTAGATAGCTAGATTGATAGATAGATAGATAGATAGATAGATAGATAGATAGATAAATAGCTAGATATCTAGATTGATAGACAGCTAGATGGCTAGATTGATAGATAGCTAGATAGCTAGTTTGATAAATAGCTAGATAGATAGGTAGATAACTTGATAGCTAGCTAGATTGATAGATAGCTAGATAGCTAGATTGATAGATAGCTAGATAGCTAGATTGATAGATAGCTTGATAGCTAGACAGCTAGATAGCTAGATTGATAGATAGCTAGATAGATAAATAGCTAGATAGCTGGATAGCTAGATAGCTAGATAGCTAGATATCTAGCTAGAATGGTAGATAGCTAGATAGCTAGATTGATAGATTGCTAGATAGCTAGCTAGATAGCTAGATAGCTAGCTAGCTAAATAGATAGCTAGATAGCTAGCTAGCTAGATATCTAGCTAGATTGATAGCTAGATTGATAGGTAGCTAGATTGATAGATAGCTAGCTAGCTAGCTAGATAGATAGCTAGATAGCTAGATATCTAGCTAGATTGGTAGATAGCTAGATATCTAGCTAGATTGATAGATAGCTAGATAAATAGCTAGATAGCTAGATTGATAGACAGCTAGATAGCTAGATTGATTGATAGATAGCTAGATAGCTAGATTGATAGATAGCTTGATAGCTAGACAGCTAGATAGCTAGATTGATAGATAGCTAGATAGATAAATAGCTAGATAGCTGGATAGCTAGATAGCTAGATAGCTAGATATCTAGCTAGAATGATAGATAGATAGATAGATAGATAGATAGATAGATAGATAGATAGATAGATAGATAGATAGATAGATAGATAGATAGATAGATAGATAGATAGATAGATAGATAGATAGATAGATAGATAGATAGATAACCTGATAGCTAGCTAGATTGATAGATAGTTAGATAGCTAGATTGATAGATAGATAGATAGATAGATAGATAGATAGATAGATAGATAGATAGATAGATAGATAGATAGATAGATAGATAGATAGATAGATAGATAGATAGATAGATAGATAGATAGATAGATAGATAGATAGATAGATAGATAGATAAATAGATAGATAGATAGATAGATAGATAGATAGATAGATAGATAGATAGATAGATAGATAGATAGATAGATAGATTGATAGATAGCTAGATAGCTAGCTAGATAGCTAGATAGATAGCTAGATAGCTTGATAGCTAGATAGCTAGATAGCTAGATATCTAGCTAGAATGATAGATAGCTAGATAGCTAGATAGCTAGCTAGCTAAATAGATAGCTAGATAGCTAGCTAGCTAGATATCTAGCTAGATTGATAGCTAGATTGATAGGTAGCTAGATTGATAGATAGCTACATAGCTAGCTAGCTAGCTAGATAGATAGCTAGATAGCTTGATAGCTAGATAGCTAGAAAGCTAGATATCTAGCTAGAGTGATAGATTTATAGATAGCTAGATAGCTAGATTGATAGATTGCTAGATAGCTAGCTAGATAGCTAGATAGCTAGATAGATAGCTAGATAGATAGATAGATAGATAGATAGATAGATAGATAGATAGATAGATAGATAGATAGATAGATAGATAGATAGATAGATAGATAGATAGATAGATAGATAGATAGATAGATAGATAGATAGATAGATAGATAGCTAGATAGCTAGATTGATAGATAGCTAGATAGCTAGATTGATAGATAGCTTGATAGCTAGACAGCTAGATAGCTAGATTGATAGATAGCTAGATAGATAAATAGCTAGATAGCTGGATAGCTAGATAGCTAGATAGCTAGATATCTAGCTAGAATGGTAGATAGCTAGATAGCTAGATTGATAGATTGCTAGATAGCTAGCTAGATAGCTAGATAGCTAGCTAGCTAAATAGATAGCTAGATAGCTAGCTAGCTAGATATCTAGCTAGATTGATAGCTAGATTGATAGGTAGCTAGATTGATAGATAGCTAGCTAGCTAGCTAGATAGATAGCTAGATAGCTTGATAGCTAGATAGATAGATAGATAGATAGATAGATAGATAGATAGATAGATAGATAGATAGATAGATAGATAGATAGATAGATAGATAGATAGATAGATAGATAGATAGATAGATAGATAGATAGATAGATAGATAGATAGATAGATAGATAGATAGATAGATAGATAGATATAGATAGATAGATAGATAGATAGATAGATAGATAGATAGATAGATAGATAGATAGATAGATAGATAGATAGATAGATAGATAGATAGATTGATAGCTAGATAGATAGCTATATAGATAGCTAGATAGCTAGATATCTAGCTAGATTGGTAGATAGCTAGATATCTAGCTAGATTGATAGATAGCTAGATAAATAGCTAGATAGCTAGATTGATAGACAGCTAGATAGCTAGATTGATTGATAGATAGCTAGATAGCTAGATTGATAGATAGCTTGATAGCTAGACAGCTAGATAGCTAGATTGATAGATAGCTAGATAGATAAATAGCTAGATAGCTGGATAGCTAGATAGCTAGATAGCTAGATATCTAGCTAGAATGATAGATAGATAGATAGATAGATAGATAGATAGATAGATAGATAGATAGATAGATAGATAGATAGATAGATAGATAGATAGATAGATAGATAGATAGATAGATAGATAGATAGATAGATAGATAGATAGATAGATAACCTGATAGCTAGCTAGATTGATAGATAGTTAGATAGCTAGATTGATAGATAGATAGATAGATAGATAGATAGATAGATAGATAGATAGATAGATAGATAGATAGATAGATAGATAGATAGATAGATAGATAGATAGATAGATAGATAGATAGATAGATAGATAGATAGATAGATAGATAGATAGATAGATAGATAGATAGATAGATAGATAGATAGATAGATAGATAGATAGATAGATAGATAGATTGATAGATAGCTAGATAGCTAGCTAGATAGCTAGATAGATAGCTAGATAGCTTGATAGCTAGATAGCTAGATAGCTAGATATCTAGCTAGAATGATAGATAGCTAGATAGCTAGATAGCTAGCTAGCTAAATAGATAGCTAGATAGCTAGCTAGCTAGATATCTAGCTAGATTGATAGCTAGATTGATAGGTAGCTAGATTGATAGATAGCTACATAGCTAGCTAGCTAGCTAGATAGATAGCTAGATAGCTTGATAGCTAGATAGCTAGAAAGCTAGATATCTAGCTAGAGTGATAGATTTATAGATAGCTAGATAGCTAGATTGATAGATTGCTAGATAGCTAGCTAGATAGCTAGATAGATAGCTAGATAGATAGATAGATAGATAGATAGATAGATAGATAGATAGATAGATAGATAGATAGATAGATAGATAGATAGATAGATAGATAGATAGATAGATAGATAGATAGATAGATAGATAGATAGATAGATAGATAGATAGATAGATAGATAGATAGATAGATAGATAGATAGATAGATATCTAGCTAGATTGGTAGATAGCTAGATATCTAGCTAGATTAATAGATAGCTAGATAGCTAGATAAATAGCTAGATAGCTAGATTGATAGACAGCTAGATGGCTAGATTGATAGATAGCTAGATAGCTAGTTTGATAAATAGCTAGATAGATAGGTAGATAACTTGATAGCTAGCTAGATTGATAGATAGCTAGATAGCTAGATTGATAGATAGCTAGATAGCTAGATTGATAGATAGCTTTATAGCTAGACAGCTAGATAGCTAGATTGATAGATAGCTAGATAGATAAATAGCTAGATAGCTGGATAGCTAGATAGCTAGATAGCTAGATATCTAGCTAGAATGGTAGATAGCTAGATAGCTAGATTGATAGATTGCTAGATAGCTAGCTAGATAGCTAGATAGCTAGCTAGCTAAATAGATAGCTAGATAGCTAGCTAGCTAGATATCTAGCTAGATTGATAGCTAGATTGATAGGTAGCTAGATTGATAGATAGCTAGATAGCTAGCTAGCTAGCTAGATAGATAGATAGCTAGATAGTTTGATAGCTAGATAGCTAGAAAGCTAGATATCTAGCTAGATTTATAGATATCTAGCTAGCTAGATTGATAGATTGCTAGATAGCTATATAGCTAGCTAGCTAGATAGATAGATAGATAGATAGATAGATAGATAGATAGATAGATAGATAGATAGATAGATAGATAGATAGATAGATAGATAGATAGATAGATAGATAGATAGATAGATAGATAGATATCTAGCTAGATTGGTAGATAGCTAGATATCTAGCTAGATAGCTAGATAAATAGCTAGATATCTAGATTGATAGACAGCTAGATGGCTAGATTGATAGATAGCTAGATAGCTAGTGTGATAAATAGCTAGATAGATAGGTAGATAACTTGATAGCTAGCTAGATTGATAGATAGCTAGATAGCTAGATTGATAGATAGCTAGATAGCTAGATTGATAGATAGCTTGATAGCTAGACAGCTAGATAGCTAGATTGATAGATAGCTAGATAGATAAATAGCTAGATAGCTGGATAGCTAGATAGCTAGATAGCTAGATATCTAGCTAGAATGGTAGATAGCTAGATAGCTAGATTGATAGATTGCTAGATAGCTAGATAGCTAGCTAGCTAAATAGATAGCTAGATAGCTAGCTAGCTAGATATCTAGCTAGATTGATAGCTAGATTGATAGGTAGCTAGATTGATAGATAGCTAGCTAGCTAGATAGATAGCTAGATAGCTTGATAGCTAGATAGATAGATAGATAGATAGATAGATAGATAGATAGATAGATAGATAGATAGATAGATAGATAGATAGATAGATAGATAGATAGATAGATAGATAGATAGATAGATAGATAGATAGATAGATAGATAGATAGATAGATAGATAGATAGATATAGATAGATAGATAGATAGATAGATAGATAGATAGATAGATAGATAGCTATATAGATAGCTAGATAGCTAGATATCTAGCTAGATTGGTAGATAGCTAGATATCTAGCTAGATTGATAGATAGCTAGATAAATAGCTAGATAGCTAGATTGATAGACAGCTAGATAGCTAGATTGATTGATAGATAGCTAGATAGCTAGATTGATAGATAGCTTGATAGCTAGACAGCTAGATAGCTAGATTGATAGATAGCTAGATAGATAAATAGCTAGATAGCTGGATAGCTAGATAGCTAGATAGCTAGATATCTAGCTAGAATGATAGCTAGATAGATAGATAGATAGATAGATAGATAGATAGATAGATAGATAGATAGATAGATAGATAGATAGATAGATAGATAGATAGATAGATAGATAGATAGATAGATAGATAACCTGATAGCTAGCTAGATTGATAGATAGTTAGATAGCTAGATTGATAGATAGATAGATAGATAGATAGATAGATAGATAGATAGATAGATAGATAGATAGATAGATAGATAGATAGATAGATAGATAGATAGATAGATAGATAGATAGATAGATAGATAGATAGATAGATTGATAGATAGCTAGATAGCTAGCTAGATAGCTAGATAGATAGCTAGATAGCTTGATAGCTAGATAGCTAGATAGCTAGATATCTAGCTAGAATGATAGATAGCTAGATAGCTAGATAGCTAGCTAGCTAAATAGATAGCTAGATAGCTAGCTAGCTAGATATCTAGCTAGATTGATAGCTAGATTGATAGGTAGCTAGATTGATAGATAGCTACATAGCTAGCTAGCTAGCTAGATAGATAGCTAGATAGCTTGATAGCTTGATAGCTAGAAAGCTAGATATCTAGCTAGAGTGATAGATTTATAGATAGCTAGATAGCTAGATTGATAGATTGCTAGATAGCTAGCTAGATAGCTAGATAGCTAGATAGATAGCTAGATAGATAGATAGATAGCTAGATAGATAGATAGATAGATAGATAGATAGATAGATAGATAGATAGATAGATAGATAGATAGATAGATAGATAGATAGATAGATAGATAGATAGATAGATAGCTAGATTGATAGATAGCTAGATAGCTAGATTGATAGATAGCTTGATAGCTAGACAGCTAGATAGCTAGATTGATAGATAGCTAGATAGATAAATAGCTAGATAGCTGGATAGCTAGATAGCTAGATAGCTAGATATCTAGCTAGAATGGTAGATAGCTAGATAGCTAGATTGATAGATTGCTAGATAGCTAGCTAGATAGCTAGATAGCTAGCTAGCTAAATAGATAGCTAGATAGCTAGCTAGCTAGATATCTAGCTAGATTGATAGCTAGATTGATAGGTAGCTAGATTGATAGATAGCTAGCTAGCTAGCTAGATAGATAGCTAGATAGCTTGATAGCTAGATAGATAGATAGATAGATAGATAGATAGATAGATAGATAGATAGATAGATAGATAGATAGATAGATAGATAGATAGATAGATAGATAGATAGATAGATAGATAGATAGATAGATAGATAGATAGATAGATAGATAGATAGATAGATAGATAGATAGATAGATATAGATAGATAGATAGATAGATAGATAGATAGATAGATAGATAGATAGATAGATAGATAGATAGATAGATAGATAGATAGATAGATAGATTGATAGCTAGATAGATAGCTATATAGATAGCTAGATAGCTAGATATCTAGCTAGATTGGTAGATAGCTAGATATCTAGCTAGATTGATAGATAGCTAGATAAATAGCTAGATAGCTAGATTGATAGACAGCTAGATAGCTAGATTGATTGATAGATAGCTAGATAGCTAGATTGATAGATAGCTTGATAGCTAGACAGCTAGATAGCTAGATTGATAGATAGCTAGATAGATAAATAGCTAGATAGCTGGATAGCTAGATAGCTAGATAGCTAGATATCTAGCTAGAATGATAGCTAGATAGATAGATAGATAGATAGATAGATAGATAGATAGATAGATAGATAGATAGATAGATAGATAGATAGATAGATAGATAGATAGATAGATAGATAGATAGATAGATAGATAGATAGATAGATAGATAGATAGATAGATAGATAGATAGATAACCTGATAGCTAGCTAGATTGATAGATAGTTAGATAGCTAGATTGATAGATAGATAGATAGATAGATAGATAGATAGATAGATAGATAGATAGATAGATAGATAGATAGATAGATAGATAGATAGATAGATAGATAGATAGATAGATAGATAGATAGATAGATTGATAGATAGCTAGATAGCTAGCTAGATAGCTAGATAGATAGCTAGATAGCTTGATAGCTAGATAGCTAGATAGCTAGATATCTAGCTAGAATGATAGATAGCTAGATAGCTAGATAGCTAGCTAGCTAAATAGATAGCTAGATAGCTAGCTAGCTAGATATCTAGCTAGATTGATAGCTAGATTGATAGGTAGCTAGATTGATAGATAGCTACATAGCTAGCTAGCTAGCTAGATAGATAGCTAGATAGCTTGATAGCTAGATAGCTAGAAAGCTAGA
>NW_028249450.1:37500-40000 GCF_964263255.1 Lissotriton vulgaris
GCTAGATTGATAGATAGCTTTATAGCTAGACAGCTAGATAGCTAGATTGATAGATAGCTAGATAGATAAATAGCTAGATAGCTGGATAGCTAGATAGCTAGATAGCTAGATATCTAGCTAGAATGGTAGATAGCTAGATAGCTAGATTGATAGATTGCTAGATAGCTAGCTAGATAGCTAGATAGCTAGCTAGCTAAATAGATAGCTAGATAGCTAGCTAGCTAGATATCTAGCTAGATTGATAGCTAGATTGATAGGTAGCTAGATTGATAGATAGCTAGATAGCTAGCTAGCTAGCTAGATAGATAGATAGCTAGATAGTTTGATAGCTAGATAGCTAGAAAGCTAGATATCTAGCTAGATTTATAGATATCTAGCTAGCTAGATTGATAGATTGCTAGATAGCTATATAGCTAGCTAGCTAGATAGATAGATAGATAGATAGATAGATAGATAGATAGATAGATAGATAGATAGATAGATAGATAGATAGATAGATAGATAGATAGATAGATAGATAGATAGATAGATATCTAGCTAGATTGGTAGATAGCTAGATATCTAGCTAGATAGCTAGATAAATAGCTAGATATCTAGATTGATAGACAGCTAGATGGCTAGATTGATAGATAGCTAGATAGCTAGTGTGATAAATAGCTAGATAGATAGGTAGATAACTTGATAGCTAGCTAGATTGATAGATAGCTAGATAGCTAGATTGATAGATAGCTAGATAGCTAGATTGATAGATAGCTTGATAGCTAGACAGCTAGATAGCTAGATTGATAGATAGCTAGATAGATAAATAGCTAGATAGCTGGATAGCTAGATAGCTAGATAGCTAGATATCTAGCTAGAATGGTAGATAGCTAGATAGCTAGATTGATAGATTGCTAGATAGCTAGATAGCTAGCTAGCTAAATAGATAGCTAGATAGCTAGCTAGCTAGATATCTAGCTAGATTGATAGCTAGATTGATAGGTAGCTAGATTGATAGATAGCTAGCTAGCTAGATAGATAGCTAGATAGCTTGATAGCTAGATAGATAGATAGATAGATAGATAGATAGATAGATAGATAGATAGATAGATAGATAGATAGATAGATAGATAGATAGATAGATAGATAGATAGATAGATAGATATAGATAGATAGATAGATAGATAGATAGATAGATAGATAGATAGATAGATAGATAGATTGATAGCTAGATAGATAGCTATATAGATAGCTAGATAGCTAGATATCTAGCTAGATTGGTAGATAGCTAGATATCTAGCTAGATTGATAGATAGCTAGATAAATAGCTAGATAGCTAGATTGATAGACAGCTAGATAGCTAGATTGATTGATAGATAGCTAGATAGCTAGATTGATAGATAGCTTGATAGCTAGACAGCTAGATAGCTAGATTGATAGATAGCTAGATAGATAAATAGCTAGATAGCTGGATAGCTAGATAGCTAGATAGCTAGATATCTAGCTAGAATGATAGCTAGATAGATAGATAGATAGATAGATAGATAGATAGATAGATAGATAGATAGATAGATAGATAGATAGATAGATAGATAGATAGATAGATAGATAGATAGATAGATAGATAGATAACCTGATAGCTAGCTAGATTGATAGATAGTTAGATAGCTAGATTGATAGATAGATAGATAGATAGATAGATAGATAGATAGATAGATAGATAGATAGATAGATAGATAGATAGATAGATAGATAGATAGATAGATAGATAGATAGATAGATAGATAGATAGATAGATAGATAGATAGATAGATTGATAGATAGCTAGATAGCTAGCTAGATAGCTAGATAGATAGCTAGATAGCTTGATAGCTAGATAGCTAGATAGCTAGATATCTAGCTAGAATGATAGATAGCTAGATAGCTAGATAGCTAGCTAGCTAAATAGATAGCTAGATAGCTAGCTAGCTAGATATCTAGCTAGATTGATAGCTAGATTGATAGGTAGCTAGATTGATAGATAGCTACATAGCTAGCTAGCTAGCTAGATAGATAGCTAGATAGCTTGATAGCTTGATAGCTAGAAAGCTAGATATCTAGCTAGAGTGATAGATTTATAGATAGCTAGATAGCTAGATTGATAGATTGCTAGATAGCTAGCTAGATAGCTAGATAGCTAGATAGATAGCTAGATAGATAGATAGATAGCTAGATAGATAGATAGATAGATAGATAGATAGATAGATAGATAGATAGATAGATAGATAGATAGATAGATAGATAGATAGATAGATAGATAGATAGATAGATAGATAGATAGATAGATAGATAGATAGCTAGATTGATAGATAGCTAGATAGCTAGATTGATAGATAGCTTGATAGCTAGACAGCTAGATAGCTAGATTGATAGATAGCTAGATAGATAAATAGCTAGATAGCTGGATAGCTAGATAGCTAGATAGCTAGATATCTAGCTAGAATGGTAGATAGCTAGATAGCTAGATTGATAGATTGCTAGA
>NW_028249450.1:45000-47500 GCF_964263255.1 Lissotriton vulgaris
TAGCTAGATAGCTAGATCGATAGATTGCTAGATAGCTAGCTAGATAGCTAGATAGCTAGCTAGCTAAATAGATAGCTAGATAGCTAGCTAGCTAGATATCTAGCTAGATTGATAGCTAGATTGATAGGTAGCTAGATTGATAGATAGCTAGATAGCTAGCTAGCTAGCTAGATAGATAGCTAGATAGTTTGATAGCTAGATAGCTAGAAAGCTAGATATCTAGCTAGATTGATAGATATCTAGCTAGCTAGATTGATAGATTGATAGATAGATAGATAGATAGATAGATAGATAGATAGATAGATAGATAGATAGATAGATAGATAGATAGTTAGATAGATAGATAGATAGATAGATAGATAGATAGATAGATAGATAGATAGATAGATAGATAGATAGATAGATAGATAGATAGATAGATAGATTGATAGCTAGATAGATAGCTATATAGATAGCTAGATAGCTAGATATCTAGCTAGATTGGTAGATAGCTAGATATCTAGCTAGATTGATAGATAGCTAGATAGCTAGATAAATAGCTAGATAGCTAGATTGATAGACAGCTAGATAGCTAGATTGATTGATAGATAGCTAGATAGCTAGATTGATAGATAGCTTGATAGCTAGACAGCTAGATAGCTAGATTGATAGATAGCTAGATAGATAAATAGCTAGATAGCTGGATAGCTAGATAGCTAGATAGCTAGATATCTAGCTAGAATGATAGCTAGCTAGCTAGCTAGATAGATAGATAGATAGATAGATAGATAGATAGATAGATAGATAGATAGATAGATAGATAGATAGATAGATAGATAGATAGATAGATAGATAACCTGATAGCTAGCTAGATTGATAGATAGTTAGATAGCTAGATTGATAGATAGATAGATAGATAGATAGATAGATAGATAGATAGATAGATAGATAGATAGATAGATAGATAGATAGATAGATAGATAGATAGATAGATAGATAGATAGATAGATAGATAGATAGATAGATAGATAGATAGATAGATTGATAGCTAGATAGCTAGCTAGATAGCTAGATAGATAGCTAGATAGCTAGATAGCTAGATAGCTAGATATCTAGCTAGAATGATAGATAGCTAGATAGCTAGATTGATAGATTGCTAGATAGCTAGCTAGATAGCTAGCTAGCTAAATAGATAGCTAGATAGCTAGCTAGCTAGATATCTAGCTAGATTGATAGCTAGATTGATAGGTAGCTAGATTGATAGATAGCTAGATAGCTAGCTAGCTAGCTAGATAGATAGCTAGATAGCTTGATAGCTAGATAGCTAGATAGCTAGATATCTAGCTAGAGTGATAGATTGATAGATAGCTAGATAGCTAGATTGATAGATTGATAGCTAGATAGCTAGATAGCTAGATAGCTAGATAGCTAGATAGCTAGATAGCTAGATATCTAGCTAGAATGATAGATAGCTAGATAGCTAGATTGATAGATTGCTAGATAGCTAGCTAGATAGCTAGATAGCTAGCTAGCTAAATAGATAGCTAGATAGCTAGCTTGCTAGATATCTAGCTAGATTGATAGCTAGATTGATAGGTAGCTAGATTGATAGATAGCTAGATAGCTAGCTAGCTAGCTAGCTAGCTAGATAGATAACTAGATAGCTTGATAGCTAGATAGCTAGAAAGCTAGATATCTAGCTAGAGTGATAGATTGATAGATAGCTAGATAGCTAGATTGATAGATTGATAGCTAGATAGCTAGATAGCTAGATAGCTAGATAGCTAGATAGCTAGATAGCTAGATAGATAGATAGATAGATAGATAGATAGATAGATAGATAGATAGATAGATAGATAGATAGATAGATAGATAGATAGATAGATAGATAGATAGATAGATAGATAGATAGATAGATAGCTAGATAGCTAGATAGATAGATAGATAGCTAGATAGCTAGCTAAATTGATAGATATCTAGATAGCTAGATTGATAGATAGCTAGATAGCTAGATAGCTGGATAGATAGATAGATAGATAGATAGATAGATAGATAGATAGATAGATAGATAGATAGATAGATAGATAGATAGATAGATAGATAGATAGATAGATAGATAGATAGATAGATAGATAGATAGATAGATAGATAGATATCTAGCTAGATTGGTAGATAGCTAGATATCTAGCTAGATTGATAGATAGCTAGCTGGCTAGATAAATAGCTAGATAGCTAGATTGATAGACAGCTAGATGGCTAGATTGATAGATAGCTAGATAGCTAGTTTGATAAATAGCTAGATAGATAGGTAGATAACTTGATAGCTAGCTAGATTGATAGATAGCTAGATAGCTAGATTGATAGATAGCTAGATAGCTAGATTGATAGATAGCTTGATAGCTAGACAGCTAGATAGCTAGATTGATAGATAGCTAGATAGATAAATAGCTAGATAGCTGGATAGCTAGATAGCTAGATATCTAGCTAGAATGGTAGATAGCTAGATAGCTAGATTGATAGA
>NW_028249450.1:100000-105000 GCF_964263255.1 Lissotriton vulgaris
ATAGATAGATAGCTAGATAGATAGATAGATAGCTAGATAGCTAGCTAAATTGATAGATATCTAGATAGCTAGATTGATAGATAGCTAGATAGCTAGATAGCTGGATAGATAGATAGATAGATAGATAGATAGATAGATAGATAGATAGATAGATAGATAGATAGATAGATAGATAGATAGATAGATAGATAGATAGATAGATAGATAGATAGATAGATAGATACATACATAGATAGATAGATAGATAGATAGATAGATAGATAGATAGATAGATAGATAGATAGATAGATAGATAGATAGATAGATAGATAGATAGATAGATAGATAGATAGATAGATAGATAGATATAGATAGATAGATAGATAGATAGATAGATAGATAGATAGATAGATAGATAGATAGATAGATAGATAGATTGATAGCTAGATAGATAGCTATATAGATAGCTAGATAGCTAGATATCTAGCTAGATTGGTAGATAGCTATATATCTAGCTAGATTGATAGATAGCTAGATAAATAGCTAGATAGCTAGATTGATAGACAGCTAGATAGCTAGATTGATTGATAGATAGCTAGATAGCTAGATTGATAGATAGCTTGATAGCTAGACAGCTAGATAGCTAGATTGATAGATAGCTAGATAGATAAATAGCTAGATAGCTGGATAGCTAGATAGCTAGATAGCTAGATATCTAGCTAGAATGATAGCTAGATAGATAGATAGATAGATAGATAGATAGATAGATAGATAGATAGATAGATAGATAGATAGATAGATAGATAGATAGATAGATAGATAGATAGATAGATAGATAGATAGATAGATAGATAGATAGATAGATAGATAGATAGATAGATAGATAGATAGATAACCTGATAGCTAGCTAGATTGATAGATAGTTAGATAGCTAGATTGATAGATAGATAGATAGATAGATAGATAGATAGATAGATAGATAGATAGATAGATAGATAGATAGATAGATAGATAGATAGATAGATAGATAGATAGATAGATAGATAGATAGATAGATAGATAGATAGATAGATTGATAGATAGCTAGATAGCTAGCTAGATAGCTAGATAGATAGCTAGATAGCTTGATAGCTAGATAGCTAGATAGCTAGATATCTAGCTAGAATGATAGATAGCTAGATAGCTAGATAGCTAGCTAGCTAAATAGATAGCTAGATAGCTAGCTAGCTAGATATCTAGCTAGATTGATAGCTAGATTGATAGGTAGCTAGATTGATAGATAGCTACATAGCTAGCTAGCTAGCTAGATAGATAGCTAGATAGCTTGATAGCTAGATAGCTAGAAAGCTAGATATCTAGCTAGAGTGATAGATTGATAGATAGCTAGATAGCTAGATTGATAGATTGCTAGATAGCTAGCTAGATAGCTAGATAGATAGATAGATAGATAGATAGATAGATAGATAGATAGATAGATAGATAGATAGATAGATAGATAGATAGATAGATAGATAGATAGATAGATAGATAGATAGATAGATAGATAGATAGATAGATAGATAGATAGATAGATAGATAGATAGATAGATAGATAAGATAGATAGATAGATAGATAGATATCTAGCTAGATTGGTAGATAGCTAGATATCTAGCTAGATTAATAGATAGCTAGATAGCTAGATAAATAGCTAGATAGCTAGATTGATAGACAGCTAGATGGCTAGATTGATAGATAGCTAGATAGCTAGTTTGATAAATAGCTAGATAGATAGTTAGATAACTTGATAGCTAGCTAGATTGATAGATAGCTAGATAGCTAGATTGATAGATAGCTAGATAGCTAGATTGATAGATAGCTTGATAGCTAGACAGCTAGATAGCTAGATTGATAGATAGCTAGATAGATAAATAGCTAGATAGCTGGATAGCTAGATAGCTAGATAGCTAGATATCTAGCTAGAATGGTAGATAGCTAGATAGCTAGATTGATAGATTGCTAGATAGCTAGCTAGATAGCTAGATAGCTAGCTAGCTAAATAGATAGCTAGATAGCTAGCTAGCTAGATATCTAGCTAGATTGATAGCTAGATTGATAGGTAGCTAGATTGATAGATAGCTAGATAGCTAGCTAGCTAGCTAGATAGATAGCTAGATAGTTTGATAGCTAGATAGCTAGAAAGCTAGATATCTAGCTAGATTGATAGATATCTAGGTAGCTAGATTGATAGATTGCTAGATAGCTAGATAGATAGATAGATAGATAGATAGATAGATAGATAGATAGATAGATAGATAGATTGATAGCTAGATAGATAGCTATATAGATAGCTAGATAGCTAGATATCTAGATAGATTGGTAGATAGCTAGATATCTAGCTAGATTGATAGATAGCTAGATAGCTAGATAAATAGCTAGATAGCTAGATTGATAGACAGCTAGATAGCTAGATTGATTGATAGATAGCTAGATAGCTAGATTGATAGATAGCTTGATAGCTAGACAGCTAGATAGCTAGATTGATAGATATCTAGATAGATAAATAGCTAGATAGCTGGATAGCTAGATAGCTAGATAGCTAGATATCTAGCTAGAATGATAGCTAGCTAGCTAGCTAGATAGATAGATAGATAGATAGATAGATAGATAGATAGATAGATAGATAGATAGATAGATAGATAGATAGATAGATAGATAGATAGGTAGATAACCTGATAGCTAGCTAGATTGATAGATAGTTAGATAGCTAGATTGATAGATAGATAGATAGATAGATAGATAGATAGATAGATAGATAGATAGATAGATAGATAGATAGATAGATAGATAGATAGATAGATAGATAGATAGATAGATAGATAGATAGATAGATAGATAGATAGATAGATAGATAGATAGATAGATAGATTGATAGCTAGATAGCTAGCTAGATAGCTAGATAGATAGCTAGATAGCTAGATAGCTAGATAGCTAGATATCTAGCTAGAATGATAGATAGCTAGATAGCTAGATTGATAGATTGCTAGATAGCTAGCTAGATAGCTAGATAGCTAGCTAGCTAAATAGATAGCTAGATAGCTAGCTAGCTAGATATCTAGCTAGATTGATAGCTAGATTGATAGGTAGCTAGATTGATAGATAGCTAGATAGCTAGCTAGCTAGCTAGATAGATAGCTAGATAGCTTGATAGCTAGATAGCTAGAAAGCTAGATATCTAGCTAGAGTGATAGATTGATAGATAGCTAGATAGCTAGATTGATAGATTGATAGCTAGATAGCTAGATAGCTAGATAGCTAGATAGCTAGATAGCTAGATATCTAGCTAGAATGATAGATAGCTAGATAGCTAGATTGATAGATTGCTAGATAGCTAGCTAGATAGCTAGATAGCTAGCTAGCTAAATAGATAGCTAGATAGCTAGCTTGCTAGATATCTAGCTAGATTGATAGCTAGATTGATAGGTAGCTAGATTGATAGATAGCTAGATAGCTAGCTAGCTAGCTAGATAGATAGCTCGATAGCTTGATAGCTAGATAGCTAGAAAGCTAGATATCTAGCTAGAGTGATAGATTGATAGATAGCTAGATAGCTAGATTGATAGATTGATAGCTAGATAGCTAGATAGCTAGATAGCTAGATAGATAGATAGATAGATAGATAGATAGATAGCTAGATAGATAGATAGATAGATAGATAGATAGATAGATAGATAGATAGATAGATAGATAGATAGATAGATAGATAGATAGATAGATAGATAGATAGATAGATAGATAGATAGATAGATAGATAGATAGATAGATAGATAGATAGATAGATAGATAGATAGATAGCTAGATAGATAGATAGATAGCTAGATAGCTAGCTAAATTGATAGATATCTAGATAGCTAGATTGATAGATAGCTAGATAGCTAGATAGCTGGATAGATAGATAGATAGATAGATAGATAGATAGATAGATAGATAGATAGATAGATAGATAGATAGATAGATAGATAGATAGATAGATAGATAGATAGATAGATAGATAGATAGATAGATAGATAGATAGATAGATAGATAGATAGATAGATAGATAGATAGATAGATAGATAGATAAATTGATAGATATCTAGATAGATAGATAGATAGATAGATAGATAGATAGATAGATAGATAGATAGATAGATAGATAGATAGATAGATAGATAGATAGATAGATAGATAGATAGATAGATAGATAGATAGATAGATAGATAGATAGATACATAGATAGATAGATAGATAGATAGATAGATAGATAGATAGATAGATAGATAGATAGATAGATAGATAGATAGATAGATAGATAGATATCTAGCTAGATTGGTAGATAGCTAGATATCTAGCTAGATTGATAGATAGCTAGATAGCTAGATAAATAGCTAGATAGCTAGATTGATAGACAGCTAGATGGCTAGATTGATAGATAGCTAGATAGCTAGTTTGATAAATAGCTAGATAGATAGGTAGATAACTTGATAGCTAGCTAGATTGATAGATAGCTAGATAGCTAGATTGATAGATAGCTAGATAGCTAGATTGATAGATAGCTTGATAGCTAGACAGCTAGATAGCTAGATTGATAGATAGCTAGATAGATAAATAGCTAGATAGCTGGATAGCTAGATAGCTAGATATCTAGCTAGAATGGTAGATAGCTAGATAGCTAGATTGATAGATTGCTAGATAGCTAGCTAGATAGCTAGATAGCTAGCTAGCTAAATAGATAGCTAGATAGCTAGCTAGCTAGTTATCTAGCTCGATTGATAGCTAGATTGATAGGTAGCTAGATTGATAGATAGCTAGATAGCTAGCTAGCTAGCTAGATAGATAGCTAGATAGCTTGATAGCTAGATAGCTAGAAAGCTAGATATCTAGCTAGATTGATAGATAGCTAGATAGCTAGATTGATAGATTGCTAGATAGCTAGATAGCTAGATAGATAGCTAGATAGATAGATAGATAGATAGATAGATAGATAGATAGATAGATAGATAGA
>NW_028249450.1:135000-142500 GCF_964263255.1 Lissotriton vulgaris
TAGATAGATAGATAGATAGATAGATAGATAGATAGATAGATAGATAGATAGATAGATAGATAGATAGATAGATAGATAGATAGATAGATAGATAGATAGATAGATAGATAGATAGATAGATAGATAGATAGATAGATTGATAGCTAGATAGATAGCTAGATAGATAGCTAGATAGATAGCTAGATAGCTAGCTAGCTAAATAGATAGCTAGATAGCTAGATAGCTAGCTAGCTAGATATCTAGCTAGATTGATAGCTAGATTGATAGGTAGCTAGATTGATAGATAGCTAGATAGCTAGCTAGCTAGCTAGATAGATAGATAGCTAGATAGCTTGATAGCTAGATAGCTAGAAATCTAGACATCTAGCTAGATTGATAGATAGCTAGATAGCTAGATTGATAGATTGCTAGATAGCTAGCTAGATAGCTAGATAGCTAGATAGATAGCTAGATAGCTAGATAGATAGATAGATAGATAGATAGATAGATAGATAGATAGATAGATAGATAGATAGATAGATAGATAGATAGATAGATAGATAGATAGATAGATAGATAGATAGATAGATAGATAGATAGATATCTAGCTAGATTGGTAGATAGCTAGATATCTAGCTAGATAGCTAGATAAATAGCTAGATATCTAGATTGATAGACAGCTAGATGGCTAGATTGATAGATAGCTAGATAGCTAGTTTGATAAATAGCTAGATAGATAGGTAGATAACTTGATAGCTAGCTAGATTGATAGATAGCTAGATAGCTAGATTGATAGATAGCTAGATAGCTAGATTGATAGATAGCTTGATAGCTAGACAGCTAGATAGCTAGATTGATAGATAGCTAGATAGATAAATAGCTAGATAGCTGGATAGCTAGATAGCTAGATAGCTAGATATCTAGCTAGAATGGTAGATAGCTAGATAGCTAGATTGATAGATTGCTAGATAGCTAGCTAGATAGCTAGATAGCTAGCTAGCTAAATAGATAGCTAGATAGCTAGCTAGCTAGATATCTAGCTAGATTGATAGCTAGATTGATAGGTAGCTAGATTGATAGATAGCTAGCTAGCTAGCTAGATAGATAGCTAGATAGCTTGATAGCTAGATAGATAGATAGATAGATAGATAGATAGATAGATAGATAGATAGATAGATAGATAGATAGATAGATAGATAGATAGATAGATAGATAGATAGATAGATAGATAGATAGATAGATAGATAGATAGATAGATAGATAGATATAGATAGATAGATAGATAGATAGATAGATAGATAGATAGATAGATAGATAGATAGATAGATAGATTGATAGCTAGATAGATAGCTATATAGATAGCTAGATAGCTAGATATCTAGCTAGATTGGTAGATAGCTATATATCTAGCTAGATTGATAGATAGCTAGATAAATAGCTAGATAGCTAGATTGATAGACAGCTAGATAGCTAGATTGATTGATAGATAGCTAGATAGCTAGATTGATAGATAGCTTGATAGCTAGACAGCTAGATAGCTAGATTGATAGATAGCTAGATAGATAAATAGCTAGATAGCTGGATAGCTAGATAGCTAGATAGCTAGATATCTAGCTAGAATGATAGCTAGATAGATAGATAGATAGATAGATAGATAGATAGATAGATAGATAGATAGATAGATAGATAGATAGATAGATAGATAGATAGATAGATAGATAGATAGATAGATAGATAGATAGATAGATAGATAGATAGATAACCTGATAGCTAGCTAGATTGATAGATAGTTAGATAGCTAGATTGATAGATAGATAGATAGATAGATAGATAGATAGATAGATAGATAGATAGATAGATAGATAGATAGATAGATAGATAGATAGATAGATAGATAGATAGATAGATAGATAGATAGATAGATAGATAGATAGATAGATAGATTGATAGATAGCTAGATAGCTAGCTAGATAGCTAGATAGATAGCTAGATAGCTTGATAGCTAGATAGCTAGATAGCTAGATATCTAGCTAGAATGATAGATAGCTAGATAGCTAGATAGCTAGCTAGCTAAATAGATAGCTAGATAGCTAGCTAGCTAGATATCTAGCTAGATTGATAGCTAGATTGATAGGTAGCTAGATTGATAGATAGCTACATAGCTAGCTAGCTAGCTAGATAGATAGCTAGATAGCTTGATAGCTAGATAGCTAGAAAGCTAGATATCTAGCTAGAGTGATAGATTGATAGCTAGCTAGATAGCTAGATTGATAGATTGCTAGATAGCTAGCTAGATAGCTAGATAGCTAGATAGATAGCTAGATAGATAGATAGATAGATAGATAGATAGATAGATAGATAGATAGATAGATAGATAGATAGATAGATAGATAGATAGATAGATAGATAGATAGATAGATAGATAGATAGATAGATAGATAGATAGATAGATAGATAGATAGATAGATAAGATAGATAGATAGATAGATAGATATCTAGCTAGATTGGTAGATAGCTAGATATCTAGCTAGATTAATAGATAGCTAGATAGCTAGATAAATAGCTAGATAGCTAGATTGATAGACAGCTAGATGGCTAGATTGATAGATAGCTAGATAGCTAGTTTGATAAATAGCTAGATAGATAGGTAGATAACTTGATAGCTAGCTAGATTGATAGATAGCTAGATAGCTAGATTGATAGATAGCTAGATAGCTAGATTGATAGATAGCTTGATAGCTAGACAGCTAGATAGCTAGATTGATAGATAGCTAGATAGATAAATAGCTAGATAGCTGGATAGCTAGATAGCTAGATAGCTAGATATCTAGCTAGAATGGTAGATAGCTAGATAGCTAGATTGATAGATTGCTAGATAGCTAGCTAGATAGCTAGATAGCTAGCTAGCTAAATAGATAGCTAGATAGCTAGCTAGCTAGATATCTAGCTAGATTGATAGCTAGATTGATAGGTAGCTAGATTGATAGATAGCTAGATAGCTAGCTAGCTAGCTAGATAGATAGCTAGATAGTTTGATAGCTAGATAGCTAGAAAGCTAGATATCTAGCTAGATTGATAGATATCTAGGTAGCTAGATTGATAGATTGCTAGATAGCTAGATAGCTAGATAGATAGATAGATAGATAGATAGATAGATAGATAGATAGATAGATAGATAGATAGATAGATAGATAGATAGATAGATAGATAGATAGATAGATAGATAGATAGATAGATAGATAGATTGATAGCTAGATAGATAGCTATATAGATAGCTAGATAGCTAGATATCTAGCTAGATTGGTAGATAGCTAGATATCTAGCTAGATTGATAGATAGCTAGATAGCTAGATAAATAGCTAGATAGCTAGATTGATAGACAGCTAG
Organism: Lissotriton vulgaris; assembly: GCF_964263255.1. Lineage (NCBI taxonomy): Eukaryota > Metazoa > Chordata > Amphibia > Caudata > Salamandridae > Lissotriton > Lissotriton vulgaris. The sequence goes on from NW_028249450.1 coordinate 138,367, forward strand.
ATAGCTAGATTGATTGATAGATAGCTAGATAGCTAGATTGATAGATAGCTTGATAGCTAGACAGCTAGATAGCTAGATTGATAGATAGCTAGATAGATAAATAGCTAGATAGCTGGATAGCTAGATAGCTAGATAGCTAGATATCTAGCTAGAATGATAGCTAGCTAGCTAGCTAGATAGATAGATAGATAGATAGATAGATAGATAGATAGATAGATAGATAGATAGATAGATAGATAGGTAGATAGATAGATAGATAGATAGATAGATAGATAGATAGATAGATAGATAGATAGATAGATAGATAGATAGATAGATAGATAGATAGATAGATAGATAGGTAGGTAGATAACCTGATAGCTAGCTAGATTGATAGATAGTTAGATAGCTAGATTGATAGATAGATAGATAGATAGATAGATAGATAGATAGATAGATAGATAGATAGATAGATAGATAGATAGATAGATAGATAGATAGATAGATAGATAGATAGATAGATAGATAGATAGATAGATAGATAGATAGATAGATAGATAGATAGATAGATAGATAGATAGATAGATAGATAGATAGATAGATAGATAGATAGATAGATAGATAGATAGATAGATAGATAGATAGGTAGATAACCTGATAGCTAGCTAGATTGATAAATAGTTAGATAGCTAGATAGATAGATAGATAGATAGATAGATAGATAGATAGATAGATAGATAGATAGATAGATAGATAGATAGATAGATAGATAGATAGATAGATAGATAGATAGATAGATAGATAGATAGATAGATAGATAGATAGATAGATAGATAGATAGATAGATAGATAGATAGATAGATAGATAGATTGATAGCTAGATAGCTAGCTAGATAGCTAGATAGATAGCTAGATAGCTAGATAGCTAGATAGCTAGATATCTAGCTAGAATGATAGATAGCTAGATAGCTAGATTGATAGATTGCTAGATAGCTAGCTAGATAGCTAGATAGCTAGCTAGCTAAATAGATAGCTAGATAGCTAGCTAGCTAGATATCTAGCTAGATTGATAGCTAGATTGATAGGTAGCTAGATTGATAGATAGCTAGATAGCTAGCTAGCTAGCTAGATAGATAGCTAGATAGCTTGATAGCTAGATAGCTAGAAAGCTAGATATCTAGCTAGAGTGATAGATTGATAGATAGCTAGATAGCTAGATTGATAGATTGATAGCTAGATAGCTAGATAGCTAGATAGCTAGATAGCTAGATAGCTAGATAGCTAGATAGCTAGATATCTAGCTAGAATGATAGATAGCTAGATAGCTAGATTGATAGATTGCTAGATAGCTAGCTAGATAGCTAGATAGCTAGCTAGCTAAATAGATAGCTAGATAGCTAGCTTGCTAGATATCTAGCTAGATTGATAGCTAGATTGATAGGTAGCTAGATTGATAGATAGCTAGCTAGCTAGCTAGATAGATAGCTCGATAGCTTGATAGCTAGATAGCTAGAAAGCTAGATATCTAGCTAGAGTGATAGATTGATAGATAGCTAGATAGCTAGATTGATAGATTGATAGCTAGATAGCTAGATAGCTAGATAGCTAGATAGATAGATAGATAGATAGATAGATAGATAGATAGATAGATAGATAGATAGATAGATAGATAGATAGATAGATAGATAGATAGATAGATAGATAGATAGATAGATAGATAGATAGATAGATAGATTGATAGATAGATAGATAGATAGATAGATAGATAGCTAGATAGATAGATAGATAGCTAGATAGCTAGCTAAATTGATAGATATCTAGATAGCTAGATTGATAGATAGCTAGATAGCTAGATAGCTGGATAGATAGATAGATAGATAGATAGATAGATAGATAGATAGATAGATAGATAGATAGATAGATAGATAGATAGATAGATAGATAGATAGATAGATAGATAGATAGATAGATAGATAGATAGATAGATAGATACATACATAGATAGATAGATAGATAGATAGATAGATAGATAGATAGATAGATAGATAGATAGATAGATAGATAGATAGATAGATAGATAGATAGATAGATAGATAGATAGATAGATAGATAGATAGATAGATAGATAGATAGATAGATAGATAGATAGATAGATATAGATAGATAGATAGATAGATAGATAGATAGATAGATAGATAGATAGATAGATAGATAGATAGATAGATAGATAGATAGATAGATAGATTGATAGCTAGATAGATAGCTATATAGATAGCTAGATAGCTAGATATCTAGCTAGATTGGTAGATAGCTATATATCTAGCTAGATTGATAGATAGCTAGATAAATAGCTAGATAGCTAGATTGATAGACAGCTAGATAGCTAGATTGATTGATAGATAGCTAGATAGCTAGATTGATAGATAGCTTGATAGCTAGACAGCTAGATAGCTAGATTGATAGATAGCTAGATAGATAAATAGCTAGATAGCTGGATAGCTAGATAGCTAGATAGCTAGATATCTAGCTAGAATGATAGATAGATAGATAGATAGATAGATAGATAGATAGATAGATAGATAGATAGATAGATAGATAGATAGATAGATAGATAGATAGATAGATAGATAGATAGATAGATAGATAGATAGATAGATAGATAGATAACCTGATAGCTAGCTAGATTGATAGATAGTTAGATAGCTAGATTGATAGATAGATAGATAGATAGATAGATAGATAGATAGATAGATAGATAGATAGATAGATAGATAGATAGATAGATAGATAGATAGATAGATAGATAGATAGATAGATAGATAGATAGATAGATTGATAGATAGCTAGATAGCTAGATAGATAGCTAGATAGATAGCTAGATAGCTTGATAGCTAGATAGCTAGATAGCTAGATATCTAGCTAGAATGATAGATAGCTAGATAGCTAGATAGCTAGCTAGCTAAATAGATAGCTAGATAGCTAGCTAGCTAGATATCTAGCTAGATTGATAGCTAGATTGATAGGTAGCTAGATTGATAGATAGCTACATAGCTAGCTAGCTAGCTAGATAGATAGCTAGATAGCTTGATAGCTAGATAGCTAGAAAGCTAGATATCTAGCTAGAGTGATAGATTGATAGATAGCTAGATAGCTAGATTGATAGATTGTTAGATAGCTAGCTAGATAGCTAGATAGATAGATAGATAGATAGATAGATAGATAGATAGATAGATAGATAGATAGATAGATAGATAGATAGATAGATAGATAGATAGATAGATAGATAGATAGATAGATAGATAGATAGATAGATAAGATAGATAGATAGATAGATAGATATCTAGCTAGATTGGTAGATAGCTAGATATCTAGCTAGATTAATAGATAGCTAGATAGCTAGATAAATAGCTAGATAGCTAGATTGATAGACAGCTAGATGGCTAGATTGATAGATAGCTAGATAGCTAGTTTGATAAATAGCTAGATAGATAGTTAGATAACTTGATAGCTAGCTAGATTGATAGATAGCTAGATAGCTAGATTGATAGATAGCTAGATAGCTAGATTGATAGATAGCTTGATAGCTAGACAGCTAGATAGCTAGATTGATAGATAGCTAGATAGATAAATAGCTAGATAGCTGGATAGCTAGATAGCTAGATAGCTAGATATCTAGCTAGAATGGTAGATAGCTAGATAGCTAGATTGATAGATTGCTAGATAGCTAGCTAGATAGCTAGATAGCTAGCTAGCTAAATAGATAGCTAGATAGCTAGCTAGCTAGATATCTAGCTAGATTGATAGCTAGATTGATAGGTAGCTAGATTGATAGATAGCTAGATAGCTAGCTAGCTAGCTAGATAGATAGCTAGATAGTTTGATAGCTAGATAGCTAGAAAGCTAGATATCTAGCTAGATTGATAGATATCTAGGTAGCTAGATTGATAGATTGCTAGATAGCTAGATAGATAGATAGATAGATAGATAGATAGATAGATAGATAGATAGATAGATTGATAGCTAGATAGATAGCTATATAGATAGCTAGATAGCTAGATATCTAGCTAGATTGGTAGATAGCTAGATATCTAGCTAGATTGATAGATAGCTAGATAGCTAGATAAATAGCTAGATAGCTAGATTGATAGACAGCTA
>NW_028249450.1:145000-147500 GCF_964263255.1 Lissotriton vulgaris
GCTAAATAGATAGCTAGATAGCTAGCTAGCTAGTTATCTAGCTCGATTGATAGCTAGATTGATAGGTAGCTAGATTGATAGATAGCTAGATAGCTAGCTAGCTAGCTAGATAGATAGCTAGATAGCTTGATAGCTAGATAGCTAGAAAGCTAGATATCTAGCTAGATTGATAGATAGCTAGATAGCTAGATTGATAGATTGCTAGATAGCTAGATAGCTAGATAGATAGCTAGATAGATAGATAGATAGATAGATAGATAGATAGATAGATAGATAGATAGATAGATAGATAGATTGATAGCTAGATAGATAGCTATATAGATAGCTAGATAGCTAGATATCTAGCTAGATTGGTAGATAGCTAGATATCTAGCTAGATTGATAGATAGCTAGATAGCTAGATAAATAGCTAGATAGCTAGATTGATAGACAGCTAGATAGATAAATAGCTAGATAGCTGGATAGCTAGATAGTTAGATAGCTAGATATCTAGCTAGAATGATAGCTAGATAGATAGATAGATAGATAGCTAGATAGATAGATAGCTAGATAGATAGATAGATAGATAGATAGATAGATAGATAGATAGATAGATAGATAGATAGATAGATAGATAGATAGATAGATAGATAGATAGATAGATAGATAGATAGATAGATAGATAGATAGATAGATAGATAACCTGATAGCTAGCTAGATTGATAGATAGTTAGATAGCTAGATTGATAGATAGATAGATAGATAGATAGATAGATAGATAGATAGATAGATAGATAGATAGATAGATAGATAGATAGATAGATAGATAGATAGATAGATAGATAGATAGATAGATAGATAGATAGATAGATAGATAGATTGATAGCTAGATAGCTAGCTAGATAGCTAGATAGATAGCTAGATAGCTAGATAGCTAGATAGCTAGATATCTAGCTAGAATGATAGATAGCTAGATAGCTAGATTGATAGATTGCTAGATAGCTAGCTAGATAGCTAGATAGCTAGCTAGCTAAATAGATAGCTAGATAGCTAGCTAGCTAGATATCTAGCTAGATTGATAGCTAGATTGATAGGTAGCTAGATTGATAGATAGCTAGATAGCTAGCTAGCTAGCTAGATAGATAGCTAGATAGCTTGATAGCTAGATAGCTAGAAAGCTAGATATCTAGCTAGAGTGATAGATTGATAGATAGCTAGATAGCTAGATTGATAGCTAGATAGCTAGATAGCTAGATAGCTAGATAGCTAGATAGCTAGATATCTAGCTAGAATGATAGATAGCTAGATAGCTAGATTGATAGATTGCTAGATAGCTAGCTAGATAGCTAGATAGCTAGCTAGCTAAATAGATAGCTAGATAGCTAGCTTGCTAGATATCTAGCTAGATTGATAGCTAGATTGATAGGTAGCTAGATTGATAGATAGCTAGATAGCTAGCTAGCTAGCTAGATAGATAGCTCGATAGCTTGATAGCTAGATAGCTAGAAAGCTAGATATCTAGCTAGAGTGATAGATTGATAGATAGCTAGATAGCTAGATTGATAGATTGATAGCTAGATAGCTAGATAGCTAGATAGCTAGATAGATAGATAGATAGATAGATAGATAGATAGATAGATAGCTAGATAGATAGATAGATAGATAGATAGATAGATAGATAGATAGATAGATAGATAGATAGATAGATAGATAGATAGATAGATAGATAGATAGATAGATAGATAGATAGATAGATAGATAGATAGATAGATAGATAGATAGATAGATAGCTAGATAGATAGATAGATAGCTAGATAGCTAGCTAAATTGATAGATATCTAGATAGCTAGATTGATAGATAGCTAGATAGCTAGATAGCTGGATAGATAGATAGATAGATAGATAGATAGATAGATAGATAGATAGATAGATAGATAGATAGATAGATAGATAGATAGATAGATAGATAGATAGATAGATAGATAGATAGATAAATTGATAGATATCTAGATAGATAGATAGATAGATAGATAGATAGATAGATAGATAGATAGATAGATAGATAGATAGATAGATAGATAGATAGATAGATAGATAGATAGATAGATAGATAGATAGATAGATAGATAGATAGATAGATAGATACATAGATAGATAGATAGATAGATAGATAGATAGATAGATAGATAGATAGATAGATAGATAGATAGATAGATAGATAGATAGATAGATAGCTAGATATCTAGCTAGATTGGTAGATAGCTAGATATCTAGCTAGATTGATAGATAGCTAGATAGCTAGATAAATAGCTAGATAGCTAGATTGATAGACAGCTAGATGGCTAGATTGATAGATAGCTAGATAGCTAGTTTGATAAATAGCTAGATAGATAGGTAGATAACTTGATAGCTAGCTAGATTGATAGATAGCTAGATAGCTAGATTGATAGATAGCTAGATAGCTAGATTGATAGATAGCTTGATAGCTAGACAGCTAGATAGCTAGATTGATAGATAGCTA
>NW_028249450.1:155000-157500 GCF_964263255.1 Lissotriton vulgaris
ATAGATAGATAGATAGATAGATAGATAGATAGATAGATAGATAGATAGATAGATAGATAGATAGATAGATAGATAGATAGATAGATAGATAGATAGATAGATAGATAGATAGATAGATAGATAGATAGCTAGATAGATAGATAGATAGCTAGATAGCTAGCTAAATTGATAGATATCTAGATAGCTAGATTGATAGATAGCTAGATAGCTAGATAGCTGGATAGATAGATAGATAGATAGATAGATAGATAGATAGATAGATAGATAGATAGATAGATAGATAGATAGATAGATAGATAGATAGATAGATAGATAGATAGATAGATAGATAGATAGATAGATAGATAGATAGATAGCTATATAGATAGCTAGATAGCTAGATATCTAGCTAGATTGGTAGATAGCTAGATATCTAGCTAGATTGATAGATAGCTAGATAGCTAGATAAATAGCTAGATAGCTAGATTGATAGACAGCTAGATAGCTAGATTGATTGATAGATAGCTAGATAGCTAGATTGATAGATAGCCTGATAGCTAGACAGCTAGATAGCTAGATTGATAGATAGCTAGATAGATAAATAGCTAGATAGCTGGATAGCTAGATAGCTAGATAGCTAGATATCTAGCTAGAATGATAGCTAGATAGATAGATAGATAGATAGATAGATAGATAGATAGATAGATAGATAGATAGATAGATAGATAGATAGATAGATAGATAGATAGATAGATAGATAGATAGATAGATAGATAGATAGATAACCTGATAGCTAGCTAGATTGATAGATAGTTAGATAGATAGATTGATAGATAGATAGATAGATAGATAGATAGATAGATAGATAGATAGATAGATAGATAGATAGATAGATAGATAGATAGATAGATAGATAGATAGATAGATAGATAGATAGATAGATAGATAGATAGATAGATAGATAGATAGATAGATAGATAGATAGATAGATAGATAGATAGATAGATAGATAGATAGGTAGATAACCTGATAGCTAGCTAGATTGATAGATAGTTAGATAGCTAGATTGATAGATAGATAGATAGATAGATAGATAGATAGATAGATAGATAGATAGATAGATAGATAGATAGATAGATAGATAGATAGATAGATAGATAGATAGATAGATAGATAGATAGATAGATAGATAGATAGATAGATAGATAGATAGATAGATAGATAGATAGATAGATAGATAGATAGATAGATAGATAGCTAGATAGCTAGCTAGATAGATAGCTAGATAGCTTGATAGCTAGATAGCTAGAAAGCTAGATATCTAGCTAGAATGATAGATAGCTAGATAGCTAGATTGATAGATTGCTAGATAGCTAGCTAGATAGCTAGATAGCTAGCTAGCTAAATAGATAGCTAGATAGCTAGCTAGCTAGATATCTAGCTAGATTGATAGCTAGATTGATAGGTAGCTAGATTGATAGGTAGCTAGATTGATAGATAGCTAGATAGCTAGCTAGCTAGCTAGATAGATAGCTAGATAGCTTGATAGCTAGATAGCTAGAAAGCTAGATATCTAGCTAGAGTGATAGATTGATAGATAGCTAGATAGCTAGATTGATAGATTGCTAGATAGCTAGCTAGATAGCTAGATAGCTAGCTAGATAGCTAGATAGATAGATAGATAGATAGATAGATAGATAGATAGATAGATAGATAGATAGATAGATAGATAGATAGATAGATAGATAGATAGATAGATAGATAGATAGATAGATAGATAGATAGATAGATAGATAGATAGATAGATAGCTAGATAGATAGATAGATAGCTAGATAGCTAGCTAAATTGATAGATATCTAGATAGCTAGATTGATAGATAGCTAGATAGCTAGATAGCTGGATAGATAGATAGATAGATAGATAGATAGATAGATAGATAGATAGATAGATAGATAGATAGATAGATAGATAGATAGATAGATAGATAGATAGATAGATAGGTAGATAACCTGATAGCTAGCTAGATTGATAGATAGTTAGATAGCTAGATTGATAGATAGATAGATAGATAGATAGATAGATAGATAGATAGATAGATAGATAGATAGATAGATAGATAGATAGATAGATAGATAGATAGATAGATAGATAGATAGATAGATAGATAGATAGATAGATAGATAGATAGATAGATAGATAGATAGATAGATAGATAGATAGATTGATAGCTAGATAGCTAGCTAGATAGCTAGATAGATAGCTAGATAGCTAGATAGCTAGATAGCTAGATATCTAGCTAGAATGATAGATAGCTAGATAGCTAGATTGATAGATTGCTAGATAGCTAGCTAGATAGCTAGATAGCTAGCTAGCTAAATAGATAGCTAGATAGCTAGCTAGCTAGATATCTAGCTAGATTGATAGCTAGATTGATAGGTAGCTAGATTGATAGATAGCTAGATAGCTAGCTAGCTAGATAGCTTGATAGCTAGATAGCTAGAAAGCTAGATATCTAGCTAG
>NW_028249450.1:202500-215000 GCF_964263255.1 Lissotriton vulgaris
GCTAGCTAGCTAGCTAGATAGATAGCTAGATAGCTTGATAGCTAGATAGCTTGATAGCTAGATAGCTAGAAAGCTAGATATCTAGCTAGAGTGATAGATTGATAGATAGATAGATAGATAGATAGATAGATAGATAGATAGATAGATAGATAGATAGATAGATAGATAGATAGATAGATAGATAGATAGATAGATAGATAGATAGATAGATAGGTAGATAACCTGATAGCTAGCTAGATTGATAGATAGTTAGATAGCTAGATTGATAGATAGATAGATAGATAGATAGATAGATAGATAGATAGATAGATAGATAGATAGATAGATAGATAGATAGATAGATAGATAGATAGATAGATAGATAGATAGATAGATAGATAGATAGATAGATAGATAGATAGATAGATAGATAGATAGATAGATAGATAGATAGATATCTAGCTAGATTGGTAGATAGCTAGATATCTAGCTAGATTGATAGATAGCTAGATAGCTAGATAAATAGCTAGATAGCTAGATTGATAGACAGCTAGATGGCTAGATTGATAGATAGCTAGATAGCTAGTTTGATAAATAGCTAGATAGATAGGTAGATAACTTGATAGCTAGCTAGATTGATAGATAGCTAGATAGCTAGATTGATAGATAGCTAGATAGCTAGATTGATAGATAGCTTGATAGCTAGACAGCTAGATAGCTAGATTGATAGATAGCTAGATAGATAAATAGCTAGATAGCTGGATAGCTAGATAGCTAGATATCTAGCTAGAATGGTAGGTAGCTAGATAGCTAGATTGATAGATTGCTAGATAGCTAGCTAGATAGCTAGATAGCTAGCTAGCTAAATAGATAGCTAGATAGCTAGCTAGCTAGTTATCTAGCTAGATTGATAGCTAGATTGATAGGTAGCTAGATTGATAGATAGCTAGATAGCTAGTTAGCTAGCTAGATAGATAGATAGATAGATAGATAGATAGATAGATAGATAGATAGATAGATAGATAGATAGATAGATAGATAGATAGATAGATAGATAGATAGATAGATAGATAGATAGATAGATAGATAGATAGATAGATAGATAGATAGATAGATAGATAGATAGATAGATAGATAGATAGATAGATAGATAGGTAGATAACCTGATAGCTAGCTAGATTGATAGATAGTTAGATAGCTAGATTGATAGATAGATAGATAGATAGATAGATAGATAGATAGATAGATAGATAGATAGATAGATAGATAGATAGATAGATAGATAGATAGATAGATAGATAGATAGATAGATAGATAGATAGATAGATAGATAGATAGATAGATAGATAGATAGATAGATAGATAGATAGATAGATAGATAGATAGATAGATAGATAGATAGATAGATAGCTAGCTAGCTAGATAGATAGCTAGATAGCTTGATAGCTAGATAGCTAGAAAGCTAGATATCTAGCTAGATTGATAGATAGCTAGATAGCTAGATTGATAGATTGCTAGATAGCTAGATAGCTAGATAGATAGCTAGATAGATAGATAGATAGATAGATAGATAGATAGATAGATAGATAGATAGATAGATAGATAGATAGATAGATAGATAGATAGATAGATAGATAGATTGATAGCTAGATAGATAGCTATATAGATAGCTAGATAGCTAGATATCTAGCTACATTTGTAGATAGCTAGATATCTAGCTAGATTGATAGATAGCTAGATAGCTAGATAAATAGCTAGATAGCTAGATTGATAGACAGCTAGATAGCTAGATTGATTGATAGATAGCTAGATAGCTAGATTGATAGATAGCCTGATAGCTAGACAGCTAGATAGCTAGATTGATAGATAGCTAGATAGATAAATAGCTAGATAGCTGGATAGCTAGATAGCTAGATAGCTAGATATCTAGCTAGAATGATAGCTAGATAGATAGATAGATAGATAGATAGATAGATAGATAGATAGATAGATAGATAGATAGATAGATAGATAGATAGATAGATAGATAGATAGATAGATAGATAGATAGATAGATAACCTGATAGCTAGCTAGATTGATAGATAGTTAGATAGCTAGATTGATAGATAGATAGATAGATAGATAGATAGATAGATAGATAGATAGATAGATAGATAGATAGATAGATAGATAGATAGATAGATAGATAGATAGATAGATAGATAGATAGATAGATAGATAGATAGATAGATAGATAGCTAGATAGCTAGCTAGATAGATAGCTAGATAGCTTGATAGCTAGATAGCTAGAAAGCTAGATATCTAGCTAGAATGATAGATAGCTAGATAGCTAGATTGATAGATTGCTAGATAGCTAGCTAGATAGCTAGATAGCTAGCTAGCTAAATAGATAGCTAGATAGCTAGCTAGCTAGATATCTAGCTAGATTGATAGCTAGATTGATAGGTAGCTAGATTGATAGGTAGCTAGATTGATAGATAGCTAGATAGCTAGCTAGCTAGCTAGATAGATAGCTAGATAGCTTGATAGCTAGATAGCTTGATAGCTAGATAGCTAGAAAGCTAGATATCTAGCTAGAGTGATAGATTGATAGATAGCTAGATAGCTAGATTGATAGATTGCTAGATAGCTAGCTAGATAGCTAGCTAGATAGCTAGATAGCTAGATAGATAGATAGATAGATAGATAGATAGATAGATAGATAGATAGATAGATAGATAGATAGATAGATAGATAGATAGATAGATAGATAGATAGATAGATAGATAGATAGATAGATAGATAGATAGATATATAGCTAGATAGATAGATAGATAGATAGATAGATAGATAGCTAGATAGCTAGATAGATAGATAGATAGCTAGATAGCTAGCTAAATTGATAGATATCTAGATAGCTAGATTGATAGATAGCTAGATAGCTAGATAGCTGGATAGATAGATAGATAGATAGATAGATAGATAGATAGATAGATAGATAGATAGATAGATAGATAGATAGATAGATAGATAGATAGATAGATAGATAGATAGATAGATAGATAGATAGATAGATAGATAGATATCTATATAGCTAGATAGATAGATAGATAGATAGATAGCTAGATAGCTAGATAGATAGATAGATAGCTAGATAGCTAGCTAAATTGATAGATATCTAGATAGCTAGATTGATAGATAGATAGATAGATAGATAGATAGATAGATAGATAGATAGATAGATAGATAGATAGATAGATAGATAGATAGATAGATAGATAGATAGATAGATAGATAGATAGATAGATAGATAGATAGATAGATAGATAGCTAGATATCTAGCTAGATTGGTAGATAGCTAGATATCTAGCTAGATTGATAGATAGCTAGATAGCTAGATAAATAGCTAGATAGCTAGATTGATAGACAGCTAGATGGCTAGATTGATAGATAGCTAGATAGCTAGTTTGATAAATAGCTAGATAGATAGGTAGATAACTTGATAGCTAGCTAGATTGATAGATAGCTAGATAGCTAGATTGATAGATAGCTAGATAGCTAGATTGATAGATAGCTTGATAGCTAGACAGCTAGATAGCTAGATTGATAGATAGCTAGATAGATAAATAGCTAGATAGCTGGATAGCTAGATAGCTAGATATCTAGCTAGAATGGTAGGTAGCTAGATAGCTAGATTGATAGATTGCTAGATAGCTAGCTAGATAGCTAGATAGCTAGCTAGCTAAATAGATAGCTAGATAGCTAGCTAGCTAGTTATCTAGCTAGATTGATAGCTAGATTGATAGGTAGCTAGATTGATAGATAGCTAGATAGCTAGTTAGCTAGCTAGATAGATAGATAGATAGATAGATAGATAGATAGATAGATAGATAGATAGATAGATAGATAGATAGATAGATAGATAGATAGATAGATAGATAGATAGATAGATAGATAGATAGATAGATAGATAGATAGATAGATAGATAGATAGATAGATAGATAGGTAGATAACCTGATAGCTAGCTAGATTGATAGATAGTTAGATAGCTAGATTGATAGATAGATAGATAGATAGATAGATAGATAGATAGATAGATAGATAGATAGATAGATAGATAGATAGATAGATAGATAGATAGATAGATAGATAGATAGATAGATAGATAGATAGATAGATAGATAGATAGATAGATAGATAGATAGATAGATAGATAGCTAGCTAGCTAGATAGATAGCTAGATAGCTTGATAGCTAGATAGCTAGAAAGCTAGATATCTAGCTAGATTGATAGATAGCTAGATAGCTAGATTGATAGATTGCTAGATAGCTAGATAGCTAGATAGATAGCTAGATAGATAGATAGATAGATAGATAGATAGATAGATAGATAGATAGATAGATAGATAGATAGATAGATAGATAGATAGATAGATAGATAGATTGATAGCTAGATAGATAGCTATATAGATAGCTAGATAGCTAGATATCTAGCTACATTTGTAGATAGCTAGATATCTAGCTAGATTGATAGATAGCTAGATAGCTAGATAAATAGCTAGATAGCTAGATTGATAGACAGCTAGATAGCTAGATTGATTGATAGATAGCTAGATAGCTAGATTGATAGATAGCCTGATAGCTAGACAGCTAGATAGCTAGATTGATAGATAGCTAGATAGATAAATAGCTAGATAGCTGGATAGCTAGATAGCTAGATAGCTAGATATCTAGCTAGAATGATAGCTAGATAGATAGATAGATAGATAGATAGATAGATAGATAGATAGATAGATAGATAGATAGATAGATAGATAGATAGATAGATAGATAGATAGATAGATAGATAGATAGATAGATAGATAGATAGATAGATAGATAACCTGATAGCTAGCTAGATTGATAGATAGTTAGATAGCTAGATTGATAGATAGATAGATAGATAGATAGATAGATAGATAGATAGATAGATAGATAGATAGATAGATAGATAGATAGATAGATAGATAGATAGATAGATAGATAGATAGATAGATTGATAGATAGCTAGATAGCTAGCTAGATAGATAGCTAGATAGCTTGATAGCTAGATAGCTAGAAAGCTAGATATCTAGCTAGAATGATAGATAGCTAGATAGCTAGATTGATAGATTGCTAGATAGCTAGCTAGATAGCTAGATAGCTAGCTAGCTAAATAGATAGCTAGATAGCTAGCTAGCTAGATATCTAGCTAGATTGATAGCTAGATTGATAGGTAGCTAGATTGATAGGTAGCTAGATTGATAGATAGCTAGATAGCTAGCTAGCTAGCTAGATAGATAGCTAGATAGCTTGATAGCTAGATAGCTAGAAAGCTAGATATCTAGCTAGATTGCTAGATAGCTAGATTGATAGATTGCTAGATAGATAAATAGCTAGATAGCTGGATAGCTAGATAGCTAGATATCTAGCTAGAATGGTAGATAGCTAGATAGCTAGATTGATAGATTGCTAGATAGCTAGCTAGATAGCTAGATAGCTAGCTAGCTAAATAGATAGCTAGATAGCTAGCTAGCTAGATATCTAGCTAGATTGATAGCTAGATTGATAGGTAGCTAGATTGATAGATAGCTAGATAGCTAGCTAGCTAGCTAGATAGATAGCTAGATAGCTTGATAGCTAGATAGCTAGAAAGCTAGATATCTAGCTAGATTGATAGATATCTAGCTAGCTAGATTGATAGATTGCTAGATAGCTAGATAGATAGATAGATAGATAGATAGCTAGATAGATAGATAGATAGATAGATAGATAGATAGATAGATAGATAGATAGATAGATAGATAGATAGATAGATAGATAGATAGATAGATATATAGCTAGATAGATAGATAGATAGATAGATAGATAGATAGCTAGATAGCTAGATAGATAGATAGATAGCTAGATAGCTAGACAGCTAGATAGCTAGATTGATAGATAGCTAGATAGATAAATAGCTAGATAGCTGGATAGCTAGATAGCTAGATAGCTAGATATCTAGCTAGAATGGTAGATAGCTAGATAGCTAGATTGATAGATTGCTAGATAGCTAGCTAGATAGCTAGATAGCTAGCTAGCTAAATAGATAGCTAGATAGCTAGCTAGCTAGATATCTAGCTAGATTGATAGCTAGATTGATAGGTAGCTAGATTGATAGGTAGCTAGATTGATAGATAGCTAGATAGCTAGCTAGCTAGCTAGATAGATAGCTAGATAGCTTGATAGCTAGATAGCTTGATAGCTAGATAGCTAGAAAGCTAGATATCTAGCTAGAGTGATAGATTGATAGATAGATAGATAGATAGATAGATAGATAGATAGATAGATAGATAGATAGATAGATAGATAGATAGATAGATAGATAGATAGATAGATAGATAGATAGATAGGTAGATAACCTGATAGCTAGCTAGATTGATAGATAGTTAGATAGCTAGATTGATAGATAGATAGATAGATAGATAGATAGATAGATAGATAGATAGATAGATAGATAGATAGATAGATAGATAGATAGATAGATAGATAGATAGATAGATAGATAGATAGATAGATAGATAGATAGATAGATAGATAGATAGATAGATAGATAGATAGATAGATAGATAGATATCTAGCTAGATTGGTAGATAGCTAGATATCTAGCTAGATTGATAGATAGCTAGATAGCTAGATAAATAGCTAGATAGCTAGATTGATAGACAGCTAGATGGCTAGATTGATAGATAGCTAGATAGCTAGTTTGATAAATAGCTAGATAGATAGGTAGATAACTTGATAGCTAGCTAGATTGATAGATAGCTAGATAGCTAGATTGATAGATAGCTAGATAGCTAGATTGATAGATAGCTTGATAGCTAGACAGCTAGATAGCTAGATTGATAGATAGCTAGATAGATAAATAGCTAGATAGCTGGATAGCTAGATAGCTAGATATCTAGCTAGAATGGTAGGTAGCTAGATAGCTAGATTGATAGATTGCTAGATAGCTAGCTAGATAGCTAGATAGCTAGCTAGCTAAATAGATAGCTAGATAGCTAGCTAGCTAGTTATCTAGCTAGATTGATAGCTAGATTGATAGGTAGCTAGATTGATAGATAGCTAGATAGCTAGTTAGCTAGCTAGATAGATAGATAGATAGATAGATAGATAGATAGATAGATAGATAGATAGATAGATAGATAGATAGATAGATAGATAGATAGATAGATAGATAGATAGATAGATAGATAGATAGATAGATAGATAGATAGATAGATAGATAGATAGATAGATAGATAGATAGATAGATAGATAGATAGATAGATAGGTAGATAACCTGATAGCTAGCTAGATTGATAGATAGTTAGATAGCTAGATTGATAGATAGATAGATAGATAGATAGATAGATAGATAGATAGATAGATAGATAGATAGATAGATAGATAGATAGATAGATAGATAGATAGATAGATAGATAGATAGATAGATAGATAGATAGATAGATAGATAGATAGATAGATAGATAGATAGATAGATAGATAGATAGATAGATAGATAGATAGATAGATAGATAGATAGATAGATAGATAGCTAGCTAGATAGATAGCTAGATAGCTTGATAGCTAGATAGCTAGAAAGCTAGATATCTAGCTAGATTGATAGATAGCTAGATAGCTAGATTGATAGATTGCTAGATAGCTAGATAGCTAGATAGATAGCTAGATAGATAGATAGATAGATAGATAGATAGATAGATAGATAGATAGATAGATAGATAGATAGATAGATAGATAGATAGATAGATAGATAGATAGATAGATAGATTGATAGCTAGATAGATAGCTATATAGATAGCTAGATAGCTAGATATCTAGCTACATTTGTAGATAGCTAGATATCTAGCTAGATTGATAGATAGCTAGATAGCTAGATAAATAGCTAGATAGCTAGATTGATAGACAGCTAGATAGCTAGATTGATTGATAGATAGCTAGATAGCTAGATTGATAGATAGCCTGATAGCTAGACAGCTAGATAGCTAGATTGATAGATAGCTAGATAGATAAATAGCTAGATAGCTGGATAGCTAGATAGCTAGATAGCTAGATATCTAGCTAGAATGATAGCTAGATAGATAGATAGATAGATAGATAGATAGATAGATAGATAGATAGATAGATAGATAGATAGATAGATAGATAGATAGATAGATAGATAGATAGATAGATAGATAGATAGATAACCTGATAGCTAGCTAGATTGATAGATAGTTAGATAGCTAGATTGATAGATAGATAGATAGATAGATAGATAGATAGATAGATAGATAGATAGATAGATAGATAGATAGATAGATAGATAGATAGATAGATAGATAGATAGATAGATAGATAGATAGATAGATAGATAGATAGATAGATAGCTAGATAGCTAGCTAGATAGATAGCTAGATAGCTTGATAGCTAGATAGCTAGAAAGCTAGATATCTAGCTAGAATGATAGATAGCTAGATAGCTAGATTGATAGATTGCTAGATAGCTAGCTAGATAGCTAGATAGCTAGCTAGCTAAATAGATAGCTAGATAGCTAGCTAGCTAGATATCTAGCTAGATTGATAGCTAGATTGATAGGTAGCTAGATTGATAGGTAGCTAGATTGATAGATAGCTAGATAGCTAGCTAGCTAGCTAGATAGATAGCTAGATAGCTTGATAGCTAGATAGCTTGATAGCTAGATAGCTAGAAAGCTAGATATCTAGCTAGAGTGATAGATTGATAGATAGCTAGATAGCTAGATTGATAGATTGCTAGATAGCTAGCTAGATAGCTAGCTAGATAGCTAGATAGCTAGATAGATAGATAGATAGATAGATAGATAGATAGATAGATAGATAGATAGATAGATAGATAGATAGATAGATAGATAGATAGATAGATAGATAGATAGATAGATAGATAGATAGATAGATAGATAGATATATAGCTAGATAGATAGATAGATAGATAGATAGATAGATAGCTAGATAGCTAGATAGATAGATAGATAGCTAGATAGCTAGCTAAATTGATAGATATCTAGATAGCTAGATTGATAGATAGCTAGATAGCTAGATAGCTGGATAGATAGATAGATAGATAGATAGATAGATAGATAGATAGATAGATAGATAGATAGATAGATAGATAGATAGATAGATAGATAGATAGATAGATAGATAGATAGATAGATAGATAGATAGATAGATAGATATCTATATAGCTAGATAGATAGATAGATAGATAGATAGCTAGATAGCTAGATAGATAGATAGATAGCTAGATAGCTAGCTAAATTGATAGATATCTAGATAGCTAGATTGATAGATAGATAGATAGATAGATAGATAGATAGATAGATAGATAGATAGATAGATAGATAGATAGATAGATAGATAGATAGATAGATAGATAGATAGATAGATAGATAGATAGATAGATAGATAGATAGATAGATAGATAGCTAGATATCTAGCTAGATTGGTAGATAGCTAGATATCTAGCTAGATTGATAGATAGCTAGATAGCTAGATAAATAGCTAGATAGCTAGATTGATAGACAGCTAGATGGCTAGATTGATAGATAGCTAGATAGCTAGTTTGATAAATAGCTAGATAGATAGGTAGATAACTTGATAGCTAGCTAGATTGATAGATAGCTAGATAGCTAGATTGATAGATAGCTAGATAGCTAGATTGATAGATAGCTTGATAGCTAGACAGCTAGATAGCTAGATTGATAGATAGCTAGATAGATAAATAGCTAGATAGCTGGATAGCTAGATAGCTAGATATCTAGCTAGAATGGTAGGTAGCTAGATAGCTAGATTGATAGATTGCTAGATAGCTAGCTAGATAGCTAGATAGCTAGCTAGCTAAATAGATAGCTAGATAGCTAGCTAGCTAGTTATCTAGCTAGATTGATAGCTAGATTGATAGGTAGCTAGATTGATAGATAGCTAGATAGCTAGTTAGCTAGCTAGATAGATAGATAGATAGATAGATAGATAGATAGATAGATAGATAGATAGATAGATAGATAGATAGATAGATAGATAGATAGATAGATAGATAGATAGATAGATAGATAGATAGATAGATAGATAGATAGATAGATAGATAGATAGATAGATAGATAGGTAGATAACCTGATAGCTAGCTAGATTGATAGATAGTTAGATAGCTAGATTGATAGATAGATAGATAGATAGATAGATAGATAGATAGATAGATAGATAGATAGATAGATAGATAGATAGATAGATAGATAGATAGATAGATAGATAGATAGATAGATAGATAGATAGATAGATAGATAGATAGATAGATAGATAGATAGATAGATAGATAGATAGCTAGCTAGCTAGATAGATAGCTAGATAGCTTGATAGCTAGATAGCTAGAAAGCTAGATATCTAGCTAGATTGATAGATAGCTAGATAGCTAGATTGATAGATTGCTAGATAGCTAGATAGCTAGATAGATAGCTAGATAGATAGATAGATAGATAGATAGATAGATAGATAGATAGATAGATAGATAGATAGATAGATAGATAGATAGATAGATAGATAGATAGATTGATAGCTAGATAGATAGCTATATAGATAGCTAGATAGCTAGATATCTAGCTACATTTGTAGATAGCTAGATATCTAGCTAGATTGATAGATAGCTAGATAGCTAGATAAATAGCTAGATAGCTAGATTGATAGACAGCTAGATAGCTAGATTGATTGATAGATAGCTAGATAGCTAGATTGATAGATAGCCTGATAGCTAGACAGCTAGATAGCTAGATTGATAGATAGCTAGATAGATAAATAGCTAGATAGCTGGATAGCTAGATAGCTAGATAGCTAGATATCTAGCTAGAATGATAGCTAGATAGATAGATAGATAGATAGATAGATAGATAGATAGATAGATAGATAGATAGATAGATAGATAGATAGATAGATAGATAGATAGATAGATAGATAGATAGATAGATAGATAGATAGATAGATAGATAGATAACCTGATAGCTAGCTAGATTGATAGATAGTTAGATAGCTAGATTGATAGATAGATAGATAGATAGATAGATAGATAGATAGATAGATAGATAGATAGATAGATAGATAGATAGATAGATAGATAGATAGATAGATAGATAGATAGATAGATAGATAGATTGATAGATAGCTAGATAGCTAGCTAGATAGATAGCTAGATAGCTTGATAGCTAGATAGCTAGAAAGCTAGATATCTAGCTAGAATGATAGATAGCTAGATAGCTAGATTGATAGATTGCTAGATAGCTAGCTAGATAGCTAGATAGCTAGCTAGCTAAATAGATAGCTAGATAGCTAGCTAGCTAGATATCTAGCTAGATTGATAGCTAGATTGATAGGTAGCTAGATTGATAGGTAGCTAGATTGATAGATAGCTAGATAGCTAGCTAGCTAGCTAGATAGATAGCTAGATAGCTTGATAGCTAGATAGCTTGATAGCTAGATAGCTAGAAAGCTAGATATCTAGCTAGAGTGATAGATTGATAGATAGCTAGATAGCTAGATTGATAGATTGCTAGATAGCTAGCTAGATAGCTAGCTAGATAGCTAGATAGCTAGATAGATAGATAGATAGATAGATAGATAGATAGATAGATAGATAGATAGATAGATAGATAGATAGATAGATAGATAGATAGATAGATAGATAGATAGATAGATAGATAGATAGATAGATAGATAGATAGCTAGATAGATAGATAGATAGATAGATAGATAGATAGCTAGATAGCTAGATAGATAGATAGATAGCTAGATAGCTAGCTAAATTGATAGATATCTAGATAGCTAGATTGATAGATAGCTAGATAGCTAGATAGCTGGATAGATAGATAGATAGATAGATAGATAGATAGATAGATAGATAGATAGATAGATAGATAGATAGATAGATAGATAGATAGATAGATAGATAGATAGATAGATAGATAGATAGATATCTATATAGCTAGATAGATAGATAGATAGATAGATAGCTAGATAGCTAGATAGATAGATAGATAGCTAGATAGCTAGCTAAATTGATAGATATCTAGATAGCTAGATTGATAGATAGCTAGATAGCTAGATTGATAGATTGCTAGATAGCTAGCTAGATAGCTAGATAGCTAGCTAGATAGATAGATAGATAGATAGATAGATAGATAGATAGATAGATAGATAGATAGATAGATAGATAGATAGATAGATAGATAGATAGATAGATAGATAGATAGATAGATAGATAGATAGATAGATAGATAGATAGATTGATAGACAGCTAGATGGCTAGATTGATAGATAGCTAGATAGCTAGTTTGATAAATAGCTAGATAGATAGGTAGATAACTTGATAGCTAGCTAGATTGATAGATAGCTAGATAGCTAGATTGATAGATAGCTAGATAGCTAGATTGATAGATAACTTGATATCTAGACAGCTAGATAGCTAGATTGATAGATAGCTA
>NW_028249450.1:235000-240000 GCF_964263255.1 Lissotriton vulgaris
AGCTATATAGATAGCTAGATAGCTAGATATCTAGCTAGATTGGTAGATAGCTAGATATCTAGCTAGATTGATAGATAGCTAGATAGCTAGATAAATAGCTAGATAGCTAGATTGATAGACAGCTAGATAGCTAGATTGATTGATAGATAGCTAGATAGCTAGATTGATAGATAGCTTGATAGCTAGACAGCTAGATAGCTAGATTGATAGATAGCTAGATAGATAAATAGCTAGATAGCTGGATAGCTAGATAGCTAGATAGCTAGATATCTAGCTAGAATGATAGATAGATAGATAGATAGATAGATAGATAGATAGATAGATAGATAGATAGATAGATAGATAGATAGATAGATAGATAGATAGATAGATAGATAGATAGATAGATAGATAGATAGATAGATAGATAGCTAGATATCTAGCTAGATTGGTAGATAGCTAGATATCTAGCTAGATTGATAGATAGCTAGATAGCTAGATAAATAGCTAGATAGCTAGATTGATAGACAGCTAGATGGCTAGATTGATAGATAGCTAGATAGCTAGTTTGATAAATAGCTAGATAGATAGGTAGATAACTTGATAGCTAGCTAGATTGATAGATAGCTAGATAGCTAGATTGATAGATAGCTAGATAGCTAGATTGATAGATAGCTTGATAGCTAGACAGCTAGATAGCTAGATTGATAGATAGCTAGATAGATAAATAGCTAGATAGCTGGATAGCTAGATAGCTAGATAGCTAGATATCTAGCTAGAATGGTAGATAGCTAGATAGCTAGATTGATAGATTGCTAGATAGCTAGATAGCTAGCTAGCTAAATAGATAGCTAGATAGCTAGCTAGCTAGATATCTAGCTAGATTGATAGCTAGATTGATAGGTAGCTAGATTGATAGATAGCTAGATAGCTAGCTAGCTAGCTAGATAGATAGCTAGATAGCTTGATAGCTAGATAGCTAGAAAGCTAGATATCTAGCTAGATTGATAGATAGCTAGATAGCTAGATTGATAGATTGCTAGATAGCTAGATAGCTAGCTAGATAGCTAGATAGATAGATAGATAGATAGATAGATAGATAGATAGATAGATAGATAGATAGATAGATAGATAGATAGATAGATAGATAGATAGATAGATAGATAGATAGATAGATAGATAGATAGATAGATAGATAGATAGATAGATAGATAGATAGATAGATAGATAGATAGATAGGTAGATAGATAGATAGATAGATAGATAGATAGATAGATAGATAGATAGATAGATAGATAGATAGATAGATAGATAGATAGATAGATAGATAGCTATATAGATAGCTAGATAGCTAGATATCTAGCTACATTGGTAGATAGCTAGATATCTAGCTAGATTGATAGATAGCTAGATAGCTAGATAAATAGCTAGATAGCTAGATTGATAGACAGCTAGATAGCTAGATCGATTGATAGATAGCTAGATAGCTAGATTGATAGATAGCTTGATAGCTAGACAGCTAGATAGCTAGATTGATAGATAGCTAGATAGATAAATAGCTAGATAGCTGGATAGCTAGATAGCTAGATAGCTAGATATCTAGCTAGAATGATAGCTAGATAGATAGATAGATAGATAGATAGATAGCTAGATAGATAGATAGATAGATAGATAGATAGATAGATAGATAGATAGATAGATAGATAGATAGATAGATAGATAGATAGATAGATAGATAGATAGATAGATAGATAGATAGATAGATATCTAGCTAGATTGGTAGATAGCTAGATATCTAGCTAGATTGATAGATAGCTAGATAGCTAGATAAATAGCTAGATAGCTAGATTGATAGACAGCTAGATGGCTAGATTGATAGATAGCTAGATAGCTAGTTTGATAAATAGCTAGATAGATAGGTAGATAACTTGATAGCTAGCTAGATTGATAGATAGCTAGATAGCTAGATTGATAGATAGCTAGATAGCTAGATTGATAGATAGCTTGATAGCTAGACAGCTAGATAGCTAGATTGATAGATAGCTAGATAGATAAATAGCTAGATAGCTGGATAGCTAGATAGCTAGATAGCTAGATAGCTAGATATCTAGCTAGAATGGTAGATAGCTAGATAGCTAGATTGATAGATTGCTAGATAGCTAGCTAGATAGCTAGATAGCTAGCTAGCTAAATAGATAGCTAGATAGCTAGCTAGCTAGATATCTAGCTAGATTGATAGCTAGATTGATAGGTAGCTAGATTGATAGATAGCTAGATAGCTAGCTAGCTAGCTAGATAGATAGCTAGATAGCTTGATAGCTAGATAGCTAGAAAGCTAGATATCTAGCTAGATTGATAGATAGCTAGATAGCTAGATTGATAGATTGCTAGATAGCTAGATAGCTAGCTAGATAGCTAGCTAGCTAGATAGATAGATAGATAGATAGATAGATAGATAGATAGATAGATAGATAGATAGATAGATAGATAGATAGATAGATAGATAGATAGATAGATAGATAGATAGATAGATAGATAGATAGATAGATAGATAGATAGATATCTAGCTAGATTGGTAGATAGCTAGATATCTAGCTAGATTGATAGATAGCTAGATAGCTAGATAAATAGCTAGATAGCTAGATTGATAGACAGCTAGATGGCTAGATTGATAGATAGCTAGATAGCTAGTTTGATAAATAGCTAGATAGATAGGTAGATAACTTGATAGCTAGCTAGATTGATAGATAGCTAGATAGCTAGATTGATAGATAGCTAGATAGCTAGATTGATAGATAGCTTGATAGCTAGACAGCTAGATAGCTAGATTGATAGATAGCTAGATAGATAAATAGCTAGATAGCTGGATAGCTAGATAGCTAGATAGCTAGATATCTAGCTAGAATGGTAGATAGCTAGATAGCTAGATTGATAGATTGCTAGATAGCTAGCTAGATAGCTAGATAGCTAGCTAGCTAAATAGATAGCTAGATAGCTAGCTAGCTAGATATCTAGCTAGATTGATAGCTAGATTGATAGGTAGCTAGATTGATAGATAGCTAGATAGCTAGCTAGCTAGCTAGATAGATAGCTAGATAGCTTGATAGCTAGATAGCTAGAAAGCTAGATATCTAGCTAGATTGATAGATAGCTAGATAGCTAGATTGATAGATTGCTAGATAGCTAGATAGCTAGCTAGATAGCTAGATAGATAGATAGATAGATAGCTAGATAGATAGATAGATAGATAGATAGATAGATAGATAGATAGATAGATAGATAGATAGATAGATAGATAGATAGATAGATAGATAGATAGATAGATAGATAGATAGATAGATAGATAGATAGATAGATAGATAGATAGATAGATAGATAGATATCTAGCTAGATTGGTAGATAGCTAGATATCTAGCTAGATTGATAGATAGCTAGATAGCTAGATAAATAGCTAGATAGCTAGATTGATAGACAGCTAGATGGCTAGATTGATAGATAGCTAGATAGCTAGTTTGATAAATAGCTAGATAGATAGGTAGATAACTTGATAGCTAGCTAGATTGATAGATAGCTAGATAGCTAGATTGATAGATAGCTAGATAGCTAGATTGATAGATAGCTTGATAGCTAGACAGCTAGATAGCTAGATTGATAGATAGCTAGATAGATAAATAGCTAGATAGCTGGATAGCTAGATAGCTAGATAGCTAGATATCTAGCTAGAATGGTAGATAGCTAGATAGCTAGATTGACAGATTGCTAGATAGCTAGCTAGATAGCTAGATAGCTAGCTAGCTAAATAGATAGCTAGATAGCTAGCTAGCTAGATATCTAGCTAGATTGATAGCTAGATTGATAGGTAGCTAGATTGATAGATAGCTAGATAGCTAGCTAGCTAGCTAGATAGATAGCTAGATAGCTTGATAGCTAGATAGCTAGAAAGCTAGATATCTAGCTAGATTGATAGATAGCTAGATAGCTAGATTGATAGATTGCTAGATAGCTAGATAGCTAGCTAGATAGCTAGATAGATAGATAGATAGATAGATAGATAGATAGATAGATAGATAGATAGATAGATAGATAGATAGATAGATAGATAGATAGATAGATAGATAGATAGATAGATAGATAGATAGATAGATAGATAGATAGATAGATAGATAGATAGCTATATAGATAGCTAGATAGCTAGATATCTAGCTAGATTGGTAGATAGCTAGATATCTAGCTAGATTGATAGATAGCTAGATAGCTAGATAAATAGCTAGATAGCTAGATTGATAGACAGCTAGATAGCTAGATTGATTGATAGATAGCTAGATAGCTAGATTGATAGATAGCTTGATAGCTAGACAGCTAGATAGCTAGATTGATAGATAGCTAGATAGATAAATAGCTAGATAGCTGGATAGCTAGATAGCTAGATAGCTAGATATCTAGCTAGAATGATAGATAGATAGATAGATAGATAGATAGATAGATAGATAGATAGATAGATAGATAGATAGATAGATAGATAGATAGATAGATAGATAGATAGATAGATAGATAGATAGATAGATAGATAGATAGATAGATAGATATCTAGCTAGATTGGTAGATAGCTAGATATCTAGCTAGATTGATAGATAGCTAGATAGCTAGATTGATAGATAGCTAGATAGCTAGATTGATAGATAGCTTGATAGCTAGACAGCTAGATAGCTAGATTGATAGATAGCTAGATAGCTAGATTGATAGATTGCTAGATAGCTAGATAGCTAGCTAGATAGCTAGATAGATAGATAGATAGATAGATAGATAGATAGATAGATAGATAGATAGATAGATAGATAGATAGATAGATAGATAGATAGATAGATAGATAGATAGATAGATAGATAGATAGATAGCTATATAGATAGCTAGATAGCTAGATATCTAGCTAGATTGGTAGATAGCTAGATATCTAGCTAGATTGATAGATAGCTAGATAGCTAGATAAATAGCTAGATAGCTAGATTGATAGACAGCTAGAT
>NW_028249450.1:250000-265000 GCF_964263255.1 Lissotriton vulgaris
AGCTAGATAGCTTGATAGCTAGATAGCTAGAAAGCTAGATATCTAGCTAGAGTGATAGATTGATAGATAGCTAGATAGCTAGATTGATAGATTGCTAGATAGCTAGCTAGATAGCTAGATAGATAGATAGATAGATAGATAGATAGATAGATAGATAGATAGATAGATAGATAGATAGATAGATAGATAGATAGATAGATAGATAGATAGATAGATAGATAGATAGATAGATAGATAGATAGATAGATAGATAGATAGATAGATAGATAGATAGATAGATAGCTAGATAGATAGATAGATAGCTAGATAGCTAGATATCTAGCTAGATTGGTAGATAGCTAGATATCTAGCTAGATTGATAGATAGCTAGATAGCTAGATAAATAGCTAGATAGCTAGATTGATAGACAGCTAGATGGCTAGATTGATAGATAGCTAGATAGCTAGTTTGATAAATAGCTAGATAGATAGGTAGATAACTTGATAGCTAGCTAGATTGATAGATAGCTAGATAGCTAGATTGATAGATAGCTAGATAGCTAGATTGATAGATAGCTTGATAGCTAGACAGCTAGATAGCTAGATTGATAGATAGCTAGATAGCTAGATTGATAGATTGCTAGATAGCTAGATAGCTAGCTAGATAGCTAGATAGATAGATAGATAGATAGATAGATAGATAGATAGATAGATAGATAGATAGATAGATAGATAGATAGATAGATAGATAGATAGATAGATAGATAGATAGATAGATAGATAGATAGATAGATAGATAGATAGATAGATAGATAGATAGATAGATAGATAGATAGATAGATAGATAGATTGATAGCTAGATAGATAGCTATATAGATAGCTAGATAGCTAGATATCTAGCTAGATTGGTAGATAGCTAGATATCTAGCTAGATTGATAGATAGCTAGATAGCTAGATAAATAGCTAGATAGCTAGATTGATAGACAGCTAGATAGCTAGATTGATTGATAGATAGCTAGATAGCTAGATTGATAGATAGCTTGATAGCTAGACAGCTAGATAGCTAGATTGATAGATAGCTAGATAGATAAATAGCTAGATAGCTGGATAGCTAGATAGCTAGATATCTAGCTAGAATGATAGATAGATAGATAGATAGATAGATAGATAGATAGATAGATAGATAGATAGATAGATAGATAGATAGATAGATAGATAGATAGATAGATAGATAGATAGATAGATAGATAGATAGATAGATAGGTAGATAGATAGATAGATAGATAGATAGATAGATAGATAGATAGATAGATAGATAGATAGATAGATAGATAGATAGATAGATAGATAGATAGATAGCCAATGTCGGTGGCTTCCCGCCACCGACATTGGCCCCGCCCCTTTTTCTCTTCTGTTCCCTCCCCGCTCCCGCCTCCCAGCTGCTCCGCCCACCCGTGCACTTCGCCTTAAATGGCGACCGTGCGGACGCGCAGCGGTCACGCGCAGCGGGCGCGCCGATTGTGCGCCGAAGGCACGCCAAAGGTAAGCCCGTCTACGCCCGTCCGCGACCGGATCGCGACCAGCGCCAGGACCCCTGGCCCACGAAGACCCCGACCGACCCGCCTGACGTACTCCCCCGCCACCCTCACCGCTCTCAACACCGGCCGACTCCCAGAATGCCATCAAGCCTCTCCACGACGTACCCACGGACCCTTCAGCTGCCACGCCTGCAAGTTCACCTGCATCCGGACCTGCCTCGCACCAGCACCCACCAAGCCGAACACCAGCAGTACCCACCTCAAGTGCATCCTGCTCAACACCCGCTCCATCCACAGACATGCCATCGAACTCTGGAACCTCCTCGACACCACAGCTCCAGACGTTGCCTTCCTCACGGAGACCTGGATGAACGCCTCTTCAGCTCCCGACATCGCCATCGCCATCCCAGAGGGCTACAAGATCGTCCGGAGGGACCGAAACGCCAACCAGATGGGAGGAGGCATCGCCATCATCCACAGGAGCACCATCCGTCTCACGACCAGCACCGACAACTCCCTGACCACCGCCGAACACCTGCATTTCCAGATCCACACCAACCCGAACACCACCCTCAGAGGCACCCTGATCTACCGACCCCCTGGACCACGCACACAATTCAGCGAGGACATCGCCGACTTCGTCAGCCCACATGCCCTCCCCTCCGCTGACTACATCCTCCTGGGAGACCTCAACTTCCATCTGGAGAACAACAACGACCGCAACACCAGCACCCTGCTCGACAACCTCACCAACCTGGGACTCAAGCAACTGGTGTCCACCCCCACCCACCTCGCCGGACACACACTCGACGCTGTCTTCTCATCCAGCAAGGACATCAACTTCAGCCACACCACAGAGCTTCAATGGACGGACCACAGCTGCGTCCACTTCACCTTCAAGAAAACAACGACCCACCACCACCAGCAACAGACCGCCCGCAGAAGCTGGAACAAGATCACAGCAGACCAGCTCGCCACCTCCCTGAGCCAGCACCCTCCTGCCAGCTCAGCGAACCCCAGCCAGGCCGCCGACAACCTCACGAAGTGGATCAGCAACTGCGCGGACGAACTCGCCCCACTGAGGACCCCGCCCAGCAGACCCGGCAGCAAGAAAGCCCCATGGTTCACCGACGAACTCAAGAGCTCCAAGAAGAACTGCCGAGCCCTCGAGAAAGTCTGGAGAAGGGAACCGACACCGGACAACAGGACCTCCTTCAAACTTGCCACCCGGAAACACCACCAGCTGATCCGCGCCGCCAAGAAAACAGCATTCAAGGACCGGTTGGACAACAACGCACACAACTGCAAGGAACTCTTCAACATCGTCAAAGAGCTTTCCAACTCCAGCGCAGGAAACAACGACATCACCCCATCGCAAGACCTCTGCAACTCCCTGGCTTCATACTTCCACAACAAGATCGCGGACATACACAACAGCTTCAACAACCAACCAACGCACACCATGACCGAACAACCACCCCCCACCACCACCCTCCACGCCTGGACCCCGATCAGCACCGAAGACACCATCCGCACGATGAACTCCATCCAGTCCGGATCACCGACCGACCCCTGCCCTCACCACGTCTTCAACAAAGCCGACGCTGTCATCGCACCCCACCTGCGAGACATCATCAACACATCCCTCGACACCACCATCTTCCCCGAGAGCTGGAAACACGCCGAACTCAGCGCCCTACTCAAGAAACCAACAGCGGACCCCACCGACCTCAAGAATTACCGCCCCATCTCGCTCCTCCCGTTTCCAGCCAAAGTCATCGAGAAGACCGTCAACAAGCAGATGGCCGCTTTCGTCGAGACGAACGGATCCCTCGACCCCTCACAGTCCGGCTTCCGAGCCAACCACAGCACCGAGACCGCCCTCATCGCCGCCACCGACGACATCCGAGCCCTGATGGACAATGGAGAAACAGCGGCCCTCATCCTCCTAGACCTCTTCGCGGCATTCGACACGGTCTGCCACCGCACCCTAGTACGGCGCCTCAGCAACGTCGGAATCCAGGACAAGGCGCTGGAGTGGATCACCTCCTTCCTCGACGGGAGAACACAGAGAGTCCGCCTACCACCGTACAAGTCAGAGGCCACCGAAGTCATCTGCGGCGTCCCCCAAGGATCATCTCTGAGCCCCACCCTCTTCAACGTCTACATGAGCCCCCTCGCGGCCATCGTACGCAAACACAACCTCAGCATAATCTCCTACGCCGACGACACCCAGCTGATCCTCTCCCTGACCAACGACCCCGCCGCTGCCAGAGCCAACCTGCACGAAGGGATGAAAGAGGTAGCCGAGTGGATGACGACCAGCCGCCTGAAACTGAACTCGGACAAGACGGAGGTCCTCATCCTGGGCTCCTCTCCCTCCGCCTGGGACGACTCCTGGTGGCCTCCCGCCCTGGGCACCGCACCCAAACCGACAGACCATACACGCAACCTGGGCTTCATCCTGGACTCCTCCCTCTCCATGACCAGGCAAGTCAACAACGTCTCCTCGGCATGCTTCAACATCCTACGCATGCTACGGAAGATCTTCTGGTGGATCCCCACCGAGACCAGGAAGACCGTCACCCAGGCCCTCGTCACCAGCCGACTGGACTACGGCAACGCCCTCTACGCCGGGACCACCGCCAAGCTCCAGAAGAGACTCCAGCGGATCCAGAACGCCTCAGCCAGACTCATCCTCGACATCCCACGAACCAGCCACATCTCCGGACATCTGCGAGACCTTCACTGGCTCCCCGTCAACAAAAGAATCACCTTCCGCCTCCTCACCCACGCACACAAAGCCCTACACGACCAAGGCCCGAGCTACCTCAACAGCCGAGTCAACTTCTACGCTCCCAAACGCCACCTCCGATCAGCCAACCACGCCCTCGCCGCCGTCCCCCGCATCCGAAGAGCGACTACAGGAGGAAGGTCCTTCTCCCACCTGGCCGCCAAGACCTGGAACTCCCTCCCGACCGACCTGCGCCTGACCCAAGACCACCTCTCCTTCAGGAAGAAGCTGAAGACCTGGCTGTTCGAGCAGTAGCGGCTCCCCCCCCCCCCCAGCGCCTTGAGACCCCACGGGTATGTAGCGCGCTTTATAAGTGTCACTGATTGATTGATTGATAGATAGATAGATAGATAGATAGATAGATAGATAGATAGATAGATAGATAGATAGATAGATAGATAGATAGATAGATAGATAGATAGATAGATTGATAGATAGCTAGCTAGATAGCTAGATAGATAGCTAGATAGCTTGATAGCTAGATAGCTAGATAGCTAGATATCTAGCTAGAATGATAGATAGCTAGATAGCTAGATTGATAGATTGCTAGATAGCTAGCTAGATAGCTAGATAGCTAGCTAGCTAAATAGATAGCTAGATAGCTAGCTAGCTAGATATCTAGCTAGATTGATAGCTAGATTGATAGGTAGCTAGATTGATAGATAGCTAGATAGCTAGCTAGCTAGCTAGATAGATAGCTAGATAGCTTGATAGCTAGATAGCTAGAAAGCTAGATATCTAGCTAGAGTGATAGATTGATAGATAGCTAGATAGCTAGATTGATAGATTGCTAGATAGCTAGCTAGATAGCTAGATAGCTAGCTAGATAGATAGATAGATAGATAGATAGATAGATAGATAGATAGATAGATAGATAGATAGATAGATAGATAGATAGATAGATAGATAGATAGATAGATAGATAGATAGATAGATAGATAGATAGATAGATAGATAGATAGATAGATAGATAGATATCCAGCTAGATTGGTAGATAGCTAGATATCTAGCTAGATTGATAGATAGCTAGATAGCTAGATAAATAGCTAGATAGCTAGATTGATAGACAGCTAGATGGCTAGATTGATAGATAGCTAGATAGCTAGTTTGATGAATAGCTAGATAGATAGGTAGATAACTTGATAGCTAGCTAGATTGATAGATAGCTATATAGCTAGATTGATAGATAGCTAGATAGCTAGATTGATAGATAGCTTGATAGCTAGACAGCTAGATAGCTAGATTGATAGATAGCTAGATAGATAAATAGCTAGATAGCTGGATAGCTAGATAGCTAGATATCTAGCTAGAATGGTAGATAGCTAGATAGCTAGATTGATAGATTGCTAGATAGCTAGCTAGATAGCTAGATAGCTAGCTAGCTAGCTAAATAGATAGCTGGATAGCTAGCTAGCTAGATATCTAGCTAGATTGATAGCTAGATAGCTAGATAGCTAGATAGATAGATAGATAGATAGATAGATAGATAGATAGATAGATAGATAGATAGATAGATAGATAGATAGATAGATAGATAGATAGATAGATAGATAGATAGATAGATAGATAGATAGATAGATATGAGGTTCCGTGACGATTTGAACCCGTGTTTTCAAGTTTGTCGGAAATACATAATATTGGTATCAGCGAACCGCAAATGATCCATTTAGTATATCCTGGTGTTTTCGCTACGCTACGAGCAAGAGCACTCCTTTTATAAACACATTTCTGATCTACCCACGGCATCCATCTTAGATCATGGCCGCCATTTTGTATTTCTTGCCCTCACATACGCAATAACCTCTGATCACTTCATTTCGATTAAGGACACGTAACCTTAGCCGGAGATTCACCTCTTTCATGACACGTGCACCTTAAACCAGATCACGCTGTAGCTGCATGACTCGACAAAGGCTGCCTCCTCTGCCCGAGGCCAGTCCTGCCAAACTGGTCTTCGTGTCCATTGTCCTGATCATGATTAGGCGGCCGAAGCCGGTAGCCTTGCCCATTTACAACCCACAAACATCCCTTATCCCACTTTTCTATCTTCCACACCTGGCTCTGTTTCTTTCTTTCTGAATCTTTATTAGGGGGAGGTAACGAACTTTACGATGAGGCGGTCCGGGTCCTGAATGCAATATTGACAGAGGATTGTGACAAACTAGTGGGAACCCCTCTTTTCTTACTGTTTGGCCTCAGATATTATCGACGGTTCCTGTGTAACACCAAATATTTATTGTTTTAGACACAAAGGTTTTGGGAATGTATTACATGTAAAGAATTTGCCCCCAGCTTAAAATTTAGTATATAAGGAGCAACCCTCTTTGTACAAATCGAACAGGCTCCTAGTTACTGCCCGTGTGTAGTATCTGTGACTTCTGTGTCCCTGCAGTAATAAACCTTTGGTCTTTGACGCCACCATCGAGAAGCCCGTGTTTCTGTTCATTTGTGCACCAAGGCAGGTGGAACTCCGGGGTCTTTGGGTGTTGTTCCCTGACACCTCTGGACGGAACCAAAAAGTCCAGAACTCCAATTGGCGCCCAACGTGGGGCGACGTCATTCGGTACCGGTCCAAAAGCCTGAAGAGTTCGAGAAGCTTCGTGTGAAGATTCCTGAGGGAGGCGCCCCACTTCATCGATCCCGGCATATCGCAAAAGTGGCCCGAAGTTCTCTTCCACGAGGGTTTCCCGTTCAGGACGGCTGCAGTGGGCCGTTGCCTTGACCGTCGCCCTGTCTTGGACCCGAGGTGCAGTCCTTAGTACGGCGAAACGTGACGGGTTTCTCCTTGGTGACGTCTTCAGTGACTCAGTTAAGTATTTAGTGATAGCTAGCTGGTTACTTTGTGAGGATTGTTAAAATCCTTGATCGGTTCTTGGTTTGGTTTGGTTTTGTAAGATTATCACTGGTTGTTCTAGTTACGATAATCTATTTGGTTTAGTTTGGGTATCGATACATCAGTTCGTTTTGGTAGGCCTAAGTTCTTGGTTCGAGTGCACATATTTGTTCCGTGTTTTGTTTGTTTTGTGTTCCGGACTAAAATGGTAAGTCGGAAAATGTTGTCGTGTTTTAGTTGCAACAGTGACTCACGATTGGAGGACTCATGTCTGGTTCCTCCGATTGGGACTCCCCTATATGATTTATATTGTAAATTTGGTGTGGGTCCTATATCTTATAATGAGGTATGGGTCCGTTACTGTAAGAAGGATGGTGTCCTTAGTTGGCCACTGCATGGTAGTTTTGAACCCGAGATTCTCGACAATTTAGAAGCAAAATTGTTTAGGAAGAAAGCCCGGCCGGCAATGTTTGATTCTTTCCGTTATTGGCGAAAAGAATCCAAACAGAGAGAAATGAAAAGGTTGAAGAAAGAACAGAAAGAACAAGAAGAGTTGACTCTAGAGCAAGCGGCTAAACAGTTGCAGGCTAACGAGTGTGAGAAGGCCATAGATGTAGCCATTAGAGAGCATAACTTAGCGATTGACAAGTGCTATCCTGCCTTGCCATCGAAAATGGCTAAGATACTGGAGGATTCCGAAAACGATCCTCTGTTATCTTATCTGTTACGGTCACCTCCACCGTACGCACAAGGTGCTACGGCTCCACTTGTCCCGAATGTTCAATTGCCGGTTGCTGGACAACCTGGTGTTCCTGCTCCTGTCCCTCAGAATCAAGTTCCCGTACCTCCTGTGATGAATGTGAATGTTCCTACAGCTCCTCCTCTTCCTGCACTGCCAGCCTCTATACCTACCTCTGTACCTACTGTTCCGCAAACTATTTTTCTCGATACTCCTACTGTTCCGTTATCTATTCCTACCTCTACTGCGTTCTCTACGTCTGCGAGTGTGCTAACTCCACTTTCTGTTCGTCGAAGAATCACTGATTCTGTTACTAATATACTGTCTCCTTTATATAAAACTTTAATTAAGACTCCTACTCCTGACTCAGTTCAGAGACGTAGTCAGCTTCCAAGTACTGAAGAACGGGGAATTTTAGATTCCACGGCTCTCAGATGGATTTCGAAGAGTAGAAGATATAGTACGAGAGATGTGCTAGACACATTTATGCAGTGGGGGGAACCAACGCAACGGTATGTCTTTGATGAGATGTGCTCGTTGTTACGTGAAGAAATAGAAGAAGATGATGTTGAATCAGATTTGGAAGATTTAATTAAAGTTCAGAAAGAGTTTGCTGCTGGAATGATAGTGGGTGAGAATATAAAACAAGCGATGGAACTTATTTTAGGTTTTAGGAATGATCCATCTCTTCGTTCGCCAAGAGATTTAGAAAAGGGAAAAATGAAGCTAAGTCGCCAATATCCTATGAGGGAAGTTCCTCCAATCTGGCGCGAAGCAGTAGCACGTGATGATAATGCTGGTATTGCAGCCGCTCCAGCGCAGTTCCAAAGAGTGTGGATACACATTCCTTGGAAGCGAGCTGAAGTGCTAGCAGTGAAACAGGCCTTGCCAGATCCACGCAAGAATCCTGCTGGATATTACAAGGAATTAACACAGACAGTTGAGGCTTGTATAATGAACTTAGCCGACATCGATATGTTGTTTGGCAATGTAGTCCCGCAACCAGTGTGGGCTAAAATTCGTAGAGAGGATCATCAAGCTGCCTTAGGTGGTGATTGGGCAGCTATCACTGCAGCAGATGGTCAGCAAATAGGTGGTGCAAAACCTGAACCCCTAATTGCTAATTTACCAGGTAGAATAATTGATCTAATGAAGACTCTGATGCCAGCATTGCGTGTAAATTGGGACAAGCTGTCAGCATGCAGGCAGAAGAAAGACGAAAGTGTCTCCGACTTCTTCACGAGGTTTGAAGAGACTTTTGTAGATCATAGTGGTCAGGACATGAGTACAGAAGGAGGACAAAGACTGTTTGTCGATAAATTTGTGCATAATTTGTTACCTGAATTATGCAATAAATTAAAAGATTCAGAAAGTGCGTGGGCTGTATCTACAACAGCGCAAATACTTGCGACTGCACAGTACTACGAAAATAGGGATAAAGAGGAAAAGGAGAAATCAGAAAAGAAAACGAAAGATTTAAAAACTAAAGTTCTTTTGCAGCAGGCGTATCCGCCTCGCACGAATCAATCTAATCCGCAACAAGGTTTGTACCAAAGGACAGATTATAGCTCATCAAGACCTCAATATCAGTGGAACCAGTGTGCGTACTGTAAGAAAGAGGGTCACTATAAAAATGAATGTCCGATCTTAGCGCAAAATAATGCAGCAGCAGCTCAGAGAGGTCGTGGTGGTTTTGTGCAGAATTCTAGAGGTCGAGGACGAGGTGCTATGCCTCCACAAACGAATGATCGTCCCTCCAATCACTTTGATCAACGAAATGGACAATCTACTCAGCAGAATAGATCTCAACAATATCTTGTTGAGGACTATAATGAAATAGATGAGGGATTTCAACAAAATGGGTACTAGGACAGCCATGGACAGAGAGAGGGAGTAGTATCAGTTCCAGTGGATCAGAGTGGGCCTTATGTCGCAGTAGCAACATCAGGTGTAGTCGAACCATTTCTGTTGGATACTGGTGCCGCAAAAAGTTCTATCATTCATGCGAAACTCCCTGGCGCACCTTTGTCCGGCTCAACAAATGTTTCCGTAGGTTTTTCAGGCGCCCCTGTTTACAACCCGATATCTGGTCCTTTGTCTATTTCTGTTGGACCATGTCACTTGAAAGCACCTCTGATTTTGACGACAGGTTGTAATGAAAATCTGCTTGGTTTAGATTTGTTAAAACGACTATATGCGACATTGTACTGTTCTCCGGAAGGAGTACAGCTTACATTGGGTAAAAATATCACTTCTCCGATGTACTTGTCAATGGATGCACTCCCGCCAGAGCTGCGTTCACTCCCTGATTCTCTTTGGGCGACTGGTCCTAATGATGTAGGTCTCTTAGAAATTCCACCATATGTAGTGACTTTGAAAGCAAATGTGAAATTTCCAAGAATTCCCCAATATAAAATATCTAGTGAAGGTGAGCGTGCACTTCTATTGATTGTGCAAGATTTGATTAAGAAAGGTGTGGTTGAAGAAACTAGAGGAAATGTCTGTAACAGTCCTGTATTGCCGATTCTGAAACGAACTGATCCTACAAAACCTCCAGTTTATAGGTTTGTCATAGACCTTAGAGAAGTTAATAAGATTGTAGTTCCGCAGTTTCCTGTAGTTCCGGATATTACTGCCTTGTTAACATTGATTCCTGCTACAGCCACATGGTTCTCAGTTATTGACTTAAAGAATGCCTTTTTCAGCATTCCGATAGCCGAAGAAAGCAGGGATATTTTCGGCTTCTGTCTAGGAGGTCGCAGTTTCAGATTTAAACGCGCTCCACAAGGCTATTGTGAGAGCCCATCCATTTATAGTCAAGCATTAAAAAGCCAGTTAGATTCCTTTGTCCTTCCTCCAGGTTCTGCCCTAGTACAGTATGTAGACGATCTTCTAGTGGCTGCCGATGACAAGGAAACTTGCAAAGCAGCTACAATTTCCCTATTGCATCATTTGTCTAATTTGAATCACAAGGTGTCTCCTTCCAAAATGCAATATTGCTGCCAAGAAGTGACCTACCTAGGTCATCTCTTGTCAAAGGAGGGAAGGAAGTTGACCCCAGAAAGAATAAAAGCAATTACACAGATGAGTGTTCCACGCACACAGAGAGAAGTACGTGCCTTTCTAGGTATTACCTCTTACTGTAGGCAGTGGATCCCAAATTTTTCTCTTTTAGCAAAACCATTGGTAGCTTTGACTGAGAAAAATGTTCTGAGTCCAGTGCCATGGTCTGATGAATGTCAAGAGAGT
Source organism: Lissotriton vulgaris (assembly GCF_964263255.1). Taxonomy (NCBI): domain Eukaryota; kingdom Metazoa; phylum Chordata; class Amphibia; order Caudata; family Salamandridae; genus Lissotriton; species Lissotriton vulgaris. The sequence goes on from NW_028249450.1 coordinate 261,133, forward strand.
TTTACTGAATTACGAAAAGCCTTGTGTTCAGCTCCTGTATTGGGTACACCTGATTACAGCAAACCATTCACGCTCTATGTTCACGAGAGAGAAGGATGCGCGTTGAGTGTTCTGACACAGAAGTTTGGTGATAAACAACGCCCTTGTGCGTATTTCTCATCAACATTAGATCCGGTAGCCAGAGCGTTGCCTAGTTGTTTGAGAGCGACAGCGGCAGCTGCGGCTTCCATTCGACAATCTGCTGGTTTGGTGATGAACAACATGCTAGTGGTCATGGTTCCTCATGCAGTGGATACGCTCATGAACCGAACGAAGACACAACACCTTACTAGTGCGAGATTATCTGGTTACGAGCTGACATTACTAGCGAGTCATATTCAGATCAAAAGATGTAATGTATTGAATCCAGCAACACTGTTGCCGACTGATCAAGAGTCGAGTGATTCCGAGCCACATGATTGCTGTTTTAAAACGGAGGAAGAGACAAAAGGACGCATTGACTTGAAAGATACTCCGTTATCCGATCCGGATGGTACGCTGTATGTGGACGGGTCATGTTTTAAATTGGAGAATGGTGATGTGACTGCTGCTTACGCAGTAACGACTTTGAAGACGATTGTGGAGACTGCAAGAGTGAGTCAGAATTCTGCCCAAGCTGCAGAATTAATAGCTCTAACAAGAGCGTGTATTTTAGCTAAGGGAAAGAGAGTGAATGTCTTTACAGATAGTCAGTACGCATTTGGCGTGGCCCATAGTTTTGGCCGGTTGTGGAGAGAAAGAGGTTTCATTACATCCCATGGGACTAAGATCCAACATGGTCAGCTAGTTAATGACTTGTTGGAATCTCTAACCTTGCTGACTGAAGTTGCGATTGTGAAGTGCAGTGCTCATAAAGCAATCACGGATGATGTTGGTCGTGGGAATGCTTTTGCTGATGAAATTGCTAAACAGACAGCTAGAGATACGATGAGCAGAATGTATGTTGCTACGTCTGCAAGATGGATTGCTGAGTCTGGAATGTGCGAGGATACTATGGAAAGTGTGAAAGAGATTCAGAAAGAAGCAACTGAGGAAGAGAAACGTGTATGGAGAGAAAGTACGGGCAAGTTGGACTCGAATGGATGTTGGATTGATTTGACGGAACAGCAGCGTTGGATGTTGCCCGATGCGTATGTGCTTGCAGTAGTGACGATGGCGCATGGAGTAGCGCATATAAGTTCTAAAGGGATATGTAAGATGTTAGCTCCGGTCTGGAGGAATGAGGGAATCAGTAAGTGTGCAGAGAGAGTGGTGAAGAATTGTATGGTGTGCTTGATGCATAATCCTGGCAAGGGAACTCCAACTCCAGCTGGTCATTTCGCTCCTCCTTCCTGCCCCTTTGAAGAGATTCAGTTAGACTTCATTCACATGGAGCGCTGCAATAATTTGAAGTATGTCCTGGTGGTAGTTTGTGCTTTTTCCAGGTGGATCGAAGCATATCCACTAAAGGACAACACTGCCCTATCGACTGCCAAAATTCTTCTCAAAGAATATTTCCCTAGATTTGGAATGCCACGGATTGTATGGTCAGATAACGGAAGTGAGTTTATAGGGAAAGTTATGCAGAGTGTGTGTGCCGGCCTAGGGCTGAAACAGAAATTTCACAGTGCAAACCATCCCCAGTCTGCTGGTTTAGTGGAGGGTTACAATGGCACCCTCAAGCTGAAAATAGCTAAAATACAAGCCTCCACAGGTTTAGCCTGGTCAGACGCACTTCCTTTGGCCTTGTTATCAACGAGAGCAACGGTACATTCTAGAATAGGGCTTAGCCCTTACGAAATAGTCTTTGGTCGCCCGGCAAATATCTGGGGTGTGCCAAGGCCTAAAGAATTTTGCTCCATAGAATACCCTATGTTGATAGACTACCTTTACGACTTGACTGCTAAATTGAGTCTTATTCATCAACAGGTTTTCGATGCTTTGCCAAAACCTCCGGAGAGTCCAGGGCATCAGCTGAAACCGGGAGACTTCGTTGTCATCAAGAACTTCGCGAGGACGAAGAACCTTCAGCCGAGATTTGTGGGGCCCTTCCAAATCCTACTCGCAACGAGGACAGCAGTCCGTGTAGCTGGACGCAAGCACTGGGTACACGCGTCACATGTTAAGCGTGTCCCTTTGCCGCTCCCTTACGACGACTGGGTAAAGAAGGGAATTGGTGCCTCCGAATCTGAAAGCACACCGAAGTTCATCTCTTTCAGCGATGCCGAATTGATTACTGACACTCTAAAACCTGACTCTCCTCCTGAAAAGACTCCTTTGAACACTGAACATTTGTCTCCAGCATCAGAAGAAACTTTGCCATCTGCGAACTTAAACACTGCAACAGCTGCTAGTGATACACTATTTGCCGATCAGACAGTACCAGCGAAACAGAGATATAACTTAAGAAGCCGTAAAATGGACAAATAAAGCAGGCAACTGCATATTGTGATTTTGATATATTGAACTTTTGCCTTCAGCCAGGAAGTTTGCTATTGTTTATTGTTTTTTAAAATTGCCTTGCCGTCTGGGTAGCCGTAGGGTCGTGGCTGTGTGCCTAGTTGAATCTGCAGGGGTCTGACACAAGGTCGATCTTTCTGTTGGTTCTGGGAACTCCCAGGGCTGATAGAGGCATTTTCATCTACGTACACATCATCAGTGGTCGCGAGCGGATTGTAGAAGATGGAGCTTCCTGCGCTGCAACGAGAAAACGTGATTTATGTTCGCAGAAACAGACTTTACAGAATTCTTCATAGCAAATGCTTTTTGATGCAATGTGCCATTACATTCTTGATTATTTTAGCAACATTGGTGGGTGGAATCGTCTTTAGTATAAATTTGATTTTTGTGCCAGTTACTACAGTACCTCCCCTTGATCCTGCCATTTCTACTGTTTCTTCTATACACTCTTTCCATTCGTTTCCTGAACATGAGCAAGCCCGACGCTCAGAATTCACCAACAACACTTTTGTACAGCTCTTGCACCAACACCAACTGGTAGTTAACACTACAAACTGCTGGGTGTGTGGCTTGATACCCCACACTATGGATAAAGGTATTCCCTATCTGGTTTTGCCTTACAGCTACAATGGATCATTTCAGGCCCTCCAAACCATCTTTGCTTATGCCCTTGAAACCTATCCTCCACGCCCACCGCGTTCCACTAAATATAACTCTGCCAACAAAGCCTTAGTCCAGGGAATTATTGACATGGTCAAGGACGTCAATAATACTCCATCTTACCCTAGAGACGAATTGCGAGTATATTTAAGTTGGAATACTTCAGAGTATCGCCTTAGTTTAGGAGAAAGCAAGCGTAAAAGCTCAACTCCAATCTGGGTCGTACCTCACCGAGGTCAGGTCTGTTTGCAAGGTAATGGGAGAAATCCGAGAGCTCAGCTAGGGAGGAGTGAGTGCGTAGAGACTTATGTGTTTCCGGCTAACTCTTCCCCTGCCTTTCTCACTGCTAGGGGCTCCTACTTCATTTGTCGAGACAGAGCTTATACATGGTTGCCTGCCGACTTTTCAGGATCATGTTATATTGCTCGATTGTTGCCTCCGACATACACTGCTTCATCTGATTACCACAGAACCAGAGTAGCGAGAGGTGTTTTCAGCAAAGAGGATACCGCTGGTCAGGAAGCTGGAGACTTCTTCAAAGGCTTCCTTCCGTTCTGGGGGCCTATGGCCAATAGTAGAAACATACGTCAGCTAACACGGGTAGTTGAATCTACTATTACCGAAACTGCTGGTGCCCTTAGCAACTTGACAGCTGAGCTTCAGGCGGATAGACTCATGACGTTGCAGAACCGTATGGTTCTAGACGTTATACTTGCAGATCGAGGTGGGG
>NW_028249450.1:290000-295000 GCF_964263255.1 Lissotriton vulgaris
AGATAGATAGATAGATAGATAGATAGATAGATAGATAGATAGATAGATAACCTGATAGCTAGCTAGATTGATAGATAGTTAGATAGCTAGATTGATAGATAGATAGATAGATAGATAGATAGATAGATAGATAGATAGATAGATAGATAGATAGATAGATAGATAGATAGATAGATAGATAGATAGATAGATAGATAGATAGATAGATAGATAGATAGATAGATAGATAGATAGATAGATAACCTGATAGCTAGCTAGATTGATAGATAGTTAGATAGTGTGGAGCGGAGGCGACACCTACCTCGGCGCAACCAAGTCCGGGCGCAGGGGTCATGTCTCCCGCGCCCGGTCACTTAACGTCCTGGACACCCAGGACACCCTTTCTTTGTCGTCCCCTGCAGGTTCCGACACTGGAGCTCGAAGGACCGGAAACCCTCGCCAGGAACACCGGAAGTGACGGTGGGTCGACCCCTAGCGACCCGGAAGCGATCGACCCCGACCCCGGAAGTGGACGGCCAGCCCAGAACCCGGAAGGTAGAAAAGGCTCCGAGGACGAAGGAGAGGCGTTCGGAGCAACCGACTCGTGGCAGGAGGCAACGGACAGCGACGGACCCTTGAGAGAGAGAGGAGCAACACTGCGAGACCGAAGCGAGGACGAGGAAGAGGACGTCTGGACTGAGGACTGGTGGCGTCCTCAGGAGGAAGCTGGAGAGCGGCCGCAACTCGGACGAGAGTTGCGGCGGGGCACGTGAGTACCAGCTACCCTTTCTCCGTGTTCCCTCTTGTAAATAGTATATGTAAATAGCCTTGTATATAGTCCTTAGACTGCACGAGCACAGGGATATTTAGTGATTACTCACGCGCACTGTACAAAGACCGAGCACTGTCCTGCACCATCCCGCTTTCCTCCCTCCTACCTCATTCTTGCCTGTTCCATCCCCCCCCCCTTTTTCCGTCCCGTCCTCACTAGTCTTTCTCAGTACCCTTTCACTCCCCGGTGTAGGTGGTGGGGTGTACTGTTGGAGTACTCAGACTAAAGCCCTACACTTCTCTCCTTTCTTTAAGCCTCCAAGGAGCCCCAGTACCACACCGGCGAGACTACTGGTGGAACAAGGAGAAGCGAATCCTGATCCCCCAACATCCTCACCGAGTCTGGTCCACCGCAGTTACTATCGGCCCACCACCCCTTGGATTCAACACTGCGTCCCTCCCTCACTGTGACTTTGTTCTTCAACTGCAATAAAACACTTGTCATAGCTCACTATATCCGGCCTCCCAGCCTGTTATTCCGGTCCGCCCACCACCCATCTCCACAAGTGGTGTCAGAAGTGGGATTTCCCGGAGGCATGGAGGCCGCGGTCAAGCAACTGGCGAAAAGCCAGGAAGAACTGGGGAAAATGATGGAGAGGTTCCTCAAGACGGCAGAAGACGATCGGGGCCAACTACATGACGTGCTGAAGGGACAGGGAAGCGCCCAGGATCAAGCCCTTGAGAAGCTCACTACAGTCATGGGGCAGCAACGACCAGCCACCTCCCTGCCCTCAGTAGTTCTTCAGAAGTATGTCCCCGGAGAAGACCCCGACTACTTTTTCACGAACTTTGAGCGCCTAGCCCAGGCGGCGGCCTGGCCCGCTGACCGGTGGGGCCACTACCTGGGTCCCCTGTTGACGGGTGAGCTGCAAGCTGCCTACCAACAAGCCAACATTCAGGGCCAAACCCCCTATGCCGACATCAAGACCTGCATCCTGGAACGGCTAGGAATAGACGACGAGACCTATAGGGTGAGGCTGCGCCAGGCCAGGGAAGGGCCCCAAGAAACGCCTAGGGCCTTGTCCTTCCGCATACAGGATCTGGCCAACTGGTGGTTGAAACCTGCTACGGCCACCAAGGAGGACATTCTGGCCAAAATATATTTAGAACAGTATTTGGCTTCCCTACACCCGGCCACCCAAAAGTGGGTGCGTCAGCATGCTCGCCTAACGCTCGACACCGCTGTAGAGATTGCCAGCGCCTACAGCCGAGCGCAGGAAACTCAGCGACCAAAGGAGGAACACCCGTCCCGCATAACTCCTGGAAGCCATCCTCGGGTCCCTCGACCCCCTCAGGTGGTCAGGAAACCCGACCCTGCTCCTCTGATGCCATACCCTATCCTGCCTCGACCCCACCCACCGGGACCTCAATGTTACCACTGTGGTGGGTTCGGGCATATTGCTCGAGTCTGCCCCCAAAAGGAGGAACCCATGGACATAGGGTTGGCGAGAAACTATGCCTGTCTCACCGCGGACACCACCCCTCCTCCTTTTCGGTGCCCGGTGCGGATAGACGGACACGGAATGATGGCCCTGGCCGACACGGGGTGCCGACAAAGCGTTATAAGACCCCAGGAGTTGCCCCGTCCTGCCAGGCCAATGACAGGCAACGTGGCTATTACGTGTGTGCATGGCGACACTAAGAGCTATCCAACCACCCAGGTCCATGTACAACACCCCACCGACGCGGGCAGTCTGCTAACGGTGGGCTGATCCCTAATCTCCCGGAGCAAGCGATATTGGGCAGCGACTATAGCGGTCTTCCTCGTCTGCTCCAAGACACCACTGATTCCCTGAGGAACTGGTGGGCCGAGGCCCCTTTCTCCCATGAACTTTCTCCTATGAATCCGGTGAACAGACCTCCCAAGACCCGAGGACAGAAGAAAAAAGAAAAGAGAGAATACGCGATGGCCTTTCCTGCTCAAATAGATGTCCATCCCTGGGAAACCGACCGGGAATTCCGCGCCACACAACAGGAAGATCCAGTGTTGCAGGAAGCCTGGGCCCATGCTCTGGATGCCGAGGACCCCCTACATGTAGGTCCTTATTTCTTTCGAAAAAACGGGCTCCTCTACAGGAAAGGGGGACCCCAACAACCAACCCAGCTGGTTATCCCCGGGTTATTCCGCGACAAAGTGCTGTTTCTGGCTCATAGCCACTTGCTGGGAGGTCATTTCAGCGATGAGAAAACCGGACGCACGATCCTTGATAAGTTTTATTGGCCAGGGGTTCACGGACAGATCAAACAGTATTGCCGGGAATGTCCAGTATGTCAACGAAACAGCCGCTACCGTCCCCCCAGGGTTCCTTTGCAGCCTCTCCCCCTTATCGACGTCCCTTTCACCCGAGTAGGCATGGACATTATCGGACCATTGTTGCCCTCCCGAACCGGTTGTCGATATGCTCTTGTGGTGGTTGATTACGCCACCCGCTTCCCTGAAGCGATACCCCTACGCCATCCCACCACACAAACCATATCCAAGGCCCTCATATCCATCTTCTCGAGGGTGGGTTTTCCCCGCGAGATACTTACCGATCAGGGGACGCCCTTCGTGTCCTCCCTCATGCGCCAGGTCTGCTCCCACCTGGGCATCAAGCAGATAAGGACATCGGCCTACCACCCCCAGACCGATGGGTTGGTAGAGCGCTACAACGCCACCCTCAAAATGACATTGAAGAAACTCCTAGGCCTTGAAAGCAAAAGGTGGGAGGAGATGCTTCCCCTGGCGCTGTTTGCCATCAGGTGCAAGCCACAAAGCAGCACTGGATACTCTCCTTATGAGTTGTTGTATGGCCGAGCCCCACGGACACTTCTGGATATGGCTAGGGAAGCATGGGAAGCCGAACCCGACAGAACCCGACCCCTGCCGGAATACGTGGATAATTTAAAGACCCACCTTGAACAGATCAGGGTCATTGTGAGACAGAATCTAGTGGCCGCCCAAAACACCCAGAAACACCAATATGATAAAGGAACTAAGGCTCGGAAATTCAACCCTGGGGATCTAGTGTTGTTGTTGCTTCCTTCCTCCGACCATAAGCTACTCGGACAGTGGCAAGGCCCCTTCCCGGTGTTAAGAGCCGTGACCCCTGTAACATACGAAATAGAAACCGAGCCCACCAGAGGAGTAACCCAAATCTATCATGTGAACCTCCTAAAGAAGTGGGAGGGACCCTGTCCCGTACTAACTAGCGTAACAGAACCCCCCTTCGAAACATGCATGGATCCTGACCTTCCCGAACAGCACAAACGAGATCTCAGGCGGGCCTTGTTCTCCTTACAACCCGTATTTTCCTCCCTACCCGGACACTCCACGGTAGTGGAACATGCCATCCACACAGAACCAGGAAAAATAGTAAGACAAAGACCTTACCGTATTCCCGAAGCACGTAGAGCCACCATACAAGAGGAAACGAAGCTAATGCTGAAAATGGGCATCATAGAACCCTCCAATAGCAGCTGGAACTCCCCGATAGTTCTAGTCCCCAAGCCAGACGGATCTACAAGATTCTGTATCGACTTTAGGGAAGTGAACAAAATATCGGCATTCGACACCTACCCCCTACCCCGCGTAGATGAAATGGTGGAACGAATAGGCAAGGCCAAGTATATAAGTACCCTGGATCTCTGCAAGGGGTACTGGCAGATCCCCCTCAAAGCCGCCGACAAACCCAAGACCGCCTTCTCCACGCCTGAGGGCTTATTTCAGTTTAAAGTGATGCCCTTCGGACTTCACGGAGCCCCGGCTACTTTTCAAAGGGCCATGAACCTGGTGTTACAACCTCATACCAAGTACGCCGGGGCCTACCTTGACGATATCGTTATATATAGCGATGATTGGGGACAACATCTACGCCACCTGAGAGCCGTGGTCACCTCACTTGGCGACAATGGTTTTACCATCAACCCCTCCAAGACCACCTTAGCGGCCCAGAGTGTGAAATACCTGGGCTACCTGTTAGGGGAAGGCCTCATCCGGCCTCAGGACAATAAGATCAAGGCCATCCAGGCCATCCCTTTTCCCCGAACCCGGAAGGAACTCCGAGCCTTTCTAGGTTTATTGGGGTACTATAGGAGGTTTATCCCATGTTTCTCCCAAACAGCAGCCCCTTTAACCGACCTGTTAAAGAAAACCACGAACACAGAAGCACTTCTCCAACATCCCCCAACCCTGGTGGTCCACGCCTTCG
>NW_028249450.1:322500-332500 GCF_964263255.1 Lissotriton vulgaris
TAGCTAGATTGATAGATAGCTAGATAGCTAGATTGATAGATAGCTTGATAGCTAGACAGCTAGATAGCTAGATTGATAGATAGCTAGATAGATAAATAGCTAGATAGCTGGATAGCTAGATAGCTAGATATCTAGCTAGAATGGTAGATAGCTAGATTGATAGATTGCTAGATAGCTAGCTAGATAGCTAGATAGCTAGCTAGCTAAATAGATAGCTAGATAGCTAGCTAGCTAGATATCTAGCTAGATTGATAGCTAGATTGATAGGTAGCTAGATTGATAGATAGCTAGATAGCTAGCTAGCTAGCTAGATAGATAGCTAGATAGCTTGATAGCTAGATAGCTAGAAAGCTAGATATCTAGCTAGATTGATAGATAGCTAGATAGCTAGATTGATAGATTGCTAGATAGCTAGATAGATAGATAGATAGATAGATAGATAGATAGATAGATAGATAGATAGATAGATAGATAGATAGATAGATAGATAGATAGATAGATAGATAGATAGATAGCTATATAGATAGCTAGATAGCTAGATATCTAGCTAGATTGGTAGATAGCTAGATATCTAGCTAGATTGATAGATAGCTAGATAGCTAGATAAATAGCTAGATAGCTAGATTGATAGACAGCTAGATAGCTAGATTGATTGATAGATAGCTAGATAGCTAGATTGATAGATAGCTTGATAGCTAGACAGCTAGATAGCTAGATTGATAGATAGCTAGATAGATAAATAGCTAGATAGCTGGATAGCTAGATAGCTAGATAGCTAGATATCTAGCTAGAATGATAGCTAGATAGATAGATAGATAGATAGATAGATAGATAGATAGATAGATAGATAGATAGATAGATAGATAGATAACCTGATAACTAGCTAGATTGATAGATAGTTAGATAGCTAGATTGATAGATAGATAGATAGATAGATAGATAGATAGATAGATAGATAGATAGATAGATAGATAGATAGATAGATATATAGATAGATAGATAGATAGATAGATAGATAGATAGATAGATAGATAGATAGATAGATAGCTATATAGATAGCTAGATAGCTAGATATCTAGCTAGATTGGTAGATAGCTAGATATCTAGCTAGATTGATAGATAGCTAGATAGCTAGATAAATAGCTAGATAGCTAGATTGATAGACAGCTAGATAGCTAGATTGATTGATAGATAGCTAGATAGCTAGATTGATAGATAGCTTGATAGCTAGACAGCTAGATAGCTAGATTGATAGATAGCTAGATAGATAAATAGCTAGATAGCTGGATAGCTAGATAGCTAGATAGCTAGATATCTAGCTAGAATGATAGCTAGATAGCTAGCTAGATAGCTAGATAGATAGATAGATAGATAGATAGATAGATAGATAGATAGATAGATAGATAGATAGATAGATAGATAGATAGATAGATAGATAGATAGATAGATAGATAGATAGATAGATAGATAGATAGATAACCTGATAGCTAGCTAGATTGATAGATAGATAGATAGATAGATAGATAGATAGATAGATAGATAGATAGATAGATAGATAGATAGATAGATAGATAGATAGATAGATAGATAGATAGATAGATAGATAGATAGATAGATAACCTGATAGCTAGCTAGATTGATAGATAGTTAGATAGCTAGATAGCTAGATTGATAGATAGATAGATAGATAGATAGATAGATAGATAGATAGATAGATAGATAGATAGATAGATAGATAGATAGATAGATAGATAGATAGATAGATAGATAGATAGATAGATAGATAGATAGATAGATAGATAGATAGATAGATAGATAGATAGATAGATAGATAGATAGATAGATAGCTAGATAGCTAGATATCTAGCTAGAATGATAGATAGCTAGATAGCTAGATTGATAGATTGCTAGATAGCTAGCTAGATAGCTAGATAGCTAGCTAGCTAAATAGATAGCTAGATAGCTAGCTAGCTAGATATCTAGCTAGATTGATAGCTAGATTGATAGGTAGCTAGATTGATAGATAGCTAGATAGCTAGCTAGCTAGCTAGATAGATAGCTAGATAGCTTGATAGCTAGATAGCTAGAAAGCTAGATATCTAGCTAGAGTGATAGATTGATAGATAGCTAGATAGCTAGATTGATAGATTGCTAGATAGCTAGCTAGATAGCTAGATAGCTAGCTAGATAGCTAGATAGCTAGCTAGATAGCTAGATAGATAGATAGATAGATAGATAGATAGATAGATAGATAGATAGATAGATAGATAGATAGATAGATAGATAGATAGATAGATAGATAGATAGATAGATAGATAACCTGATAGCTAGCTAGATTGATAGATAGATAGATAGATAGATAGATAGATAGATAGATAGATAGATAGATAGATAGATAGATAGATAGATAGATAGATAGATAGATAGATAGATAGATAGATAGATAGATAGATAGATAGATAGATAGATAGATAACCTGATAGCTAGCTAGATTGATAGATAGTTAGATAGCTAGATAGCTAGATTGATAGATAGATAGATAGATAGATAGATAGATAGATAGATAGATAGATAGATAGATAGATAGATAGATAGATAGATAGATAGATAGATAGATAGATAGATAGATAGATAGATAGATAGATAGATAGATAGATAGATAGATAGATAGATAGATAGCTAGATAGCTAGATATCTAGCTAGAATGATAGATAGCTAGATAGCTAGATTGATAGATTGCTAGATAGCTAGCTAGATAGCTAGATAGCTAGCTAGCTAAATAGATAGCTAGATAGCTAGCTAGCTAGATATCTAGCTAGATTGATAGCTAGATTGATAGGTAGCTAGATTGATAGATAGCTAGATAGCTAGCTAGCTAGCTAGATAGATAGCTAGATAGCTTGATAGCTAGATAGCTAGAAAGCTAGATATCTAGCTAGAGTGATAGATTGATAGATAGCTAGATAGCTAGATTGATAGATTGCTAGATAGCTAGCTAGATAGCTAGATAGCTAGCTAGATAGCTAGATAGCTAGCTAGATAGCTAGATAGATAGATAGATAGATAGATAGATAGATAGATAGATAGATAGATAGATAGATAGATAGATAGATAGATAGATAGATAGATAGATAGATAGATAGATAGATAGATAGATAGATAGATAGCTAGATAGCTAGATAGATAGCTAGATAGCTAGATATCTAGCTAGATTGGTAGATAGCTAGATATCTAGCTAGATTGATAGATAGCTAGATAGATAAATAGCTAGATAGCTGGATAGCTAGATAGCTAGATATCTAGCTAGAATGGTAGATAGCTAGATAGCTAGCTTGATAGATTGCTAGATAGCTAGCTAGATAGCTAGATAGCTAGCTAGCTAAATAGATAGCTAGATAGCTAGCTAGCTAGATATCTAGCTAGATTGATAGCTAGATTGATAGGTAGCTAGATTGATAGATAGCTAGATAGCTAGCTAGCTAGCTAGATAGATAGCTAGATAGCTTGATAGCTAGATAGCTAGAAAGCTAGATATCTAGCTAGATTGATAGATATCTAGCTAGCTAGATTGATAGATTGCTAGATAGCTAGATAGCTAGCTAGATAGCTAGATAGATAGCTAGATAGATAGATAGATAGATAGATAGATAGATAGATAGATAGATAGATAGATAGATAGATAGATAGATAGATAGATAGATAGATAGATAGATAGATAGATAGATAGATAGATAGATAGCTAGATAGATAGCTATATAGATAGCTAGATAGCTAGATATCTAGCTAGATTGGTAGATAGCTAGATATCTAGCTAGATTGATAGATAGCTAGATAGCTAGATAAATAGCTAGATAGCTAGATTGATAGACAGCTAGATAGCTAGATTGATTGATAGATAGCTAGATAGCTAGATTGATAGATAGCTTGATAGCTAGACAGCTAGATAGCTAGATTGATAGATAGCTAGATAGATAAATAGCTAGATAGCTGGATAGCTAGATAGCTAGATAGCTAGATATCTAGCTAGAATGATAGCTAGATAGATAGATAGCTAGATAGATAGATAGATAGATAGATAGCTAGATAGATAGATAGATAGATAGATAGATAGATAGATAGATAGATAGATAGATAGATAGATAGATAGATAGATAGATAGATAGATAGATAGATAGATAGATAGATAGATAGATAGATAGATAGATAGATAGATAGATAGATAGATAGGTAGATAACCTGATAGCTAGCTAGATTGATAGATAGTTAGATAGCTAGATTGATAGATAGATAGATAGATAGATAGATAGATAGATAGATAGATAGATAGATAGATAGATAGATAGATAGATAGATAGATAGATAGATAGATAGATAGATAGATAGATAGATAGATAGATAGATAGATAGATAGATAGATAGATAGATAGATAGATAGATAGATAGATAGATAGATAGATAGATAGATAGATAGATAGATAAATTGATAGGTATCTAGATTGATAGATAGCTAGATAGCTAGATAGCTGGATAGATAGATAGATAGATAGATAGATAGATAGATAGCTAGATAGATAGATAGCTAGATAGATAGATAGATAGATAGATAGATAGATAGATAGATAGATAGATAGATAGATAGATAGATAGATAGATAGATAGATAGATAGATAGATAGATAGATAGATAGATAGATAGATAGATAGCTAGATAGATAGCTAGATAGCTAGATAGATAGCTAGCTAGATTGATAGATAGATAGCTAGATAGATAGCTAGATAGCTAGATAGATAGCTAGATAGCTAGATAGATAGCTAGATAGCAAGATAGCTAGCTAGATAGATAGCTAGCTAGATAGATAGATAGCTATATAGCTAGATAGCTAGACAGCTAGATAGATAGATAGATAGATAGATAGCTAGATTGATAGATAGCTAGATAGCTAGATTGATAGATAGCTAGATAGATAGATAGATAGATAGATAGATAGATAGATAGATAGATAGATAGATAGATAGATAGATAGATAGATAGATAGATAGATAGATAGATAGATAGATAGATAGATAGATAGATAGATAGATAGATAGATAGATAGATAGATAGATAGATAGATAGATAGATAGATAGATAGATAGATAGATAGATAGATAGATAGATAACCTGATAGATAGCTAGATTGATAGATAGTTAGATAGCTAGATTGATAGATAGATAGATAGATAGATAGATAGATAGATAGATAGATAGATAGATAGATAGATAGATAGATAGATAGATAGATAGATAGATAGATAGATAGATAGATAGATAGATAGATAGATAGATAGATAGATAGATAGATAGATAGATAGATAGATAACCTGATAGCTAGCTAGATTGATAGATAGTTAGATAGCTCGATAGCTAGATTGATAGATAGATAGATAGATAGATAGATAGATAGATAGATAGATAGATAGATAGATAGATAGATAGATAGATAGATAGATAGATAGATAGATAGATAGATAGATAGATAGATAGATAGATAGATAGATAGATAGATAGATAGATAGATAGATAGATAGATAGATAGATAGCTTGATAGCTAGATAGCTAGATATCTAGCTAGAATGATAGATAGCTAGATAGCTAGATTGATAGATTGCTAGATAGCTAGATAGATAGCTAGATAGCTAGCTAGCTAAATAGATAGCTAGATAGCTAGCTAGCTAGATATCTAGCTAGATTGATAGCTAGATTGATAGGTAGCTAGATTGATAGATAGCTAGATAGCTAGCTAGCTAGCTAGATAGATAGCTAGATAGCTTGATAGCTAGATAGCTAGAAAGCTAGATATCTAGCTAGAGTGATAGATTGATAGATAGCTAGATAGCTAGATTGATAGATTGCTAGATAGCTAGCTAGATAGCTAGATAGCTAGCTAGATAGCTAGATAGCTAGCTAGATAGCTAGATAGATAGATAGATAGATAGATAGATAGATAGATAGATAGATAGATAGATAGATAGATAGATAGCTAGATAGATAGATAGATAGATAGATAGATAGATAGATAGATAGATAGATAGATAGATAGATAGATAGATAGATAGATAGATAGATAGATAGATAGATAGATAGATAGATAGATAGATAGATAGATAGATAGCTAGATAGCTAGATAGATAGCTAGATAGCTAGATAGCTAGCTAGATTGGTAGATAGCTAGATATCTAGCTAGATTGATAGATAGCTAGATAGCTAGATAAATAGCTAGATAGCTAGATTGATAGACAGCTAGATGGCTAGATTGATAGATAGCTAGATAGCTAGTTTGATAAATAGCTAGATAGATAGGTAGATAACTTGATAGCTAGCTAGATTGATAGATAGCTAGATAGCTAGATTGATAGATAGCTAGATAGCTAGATTGATAGATAGCTTGATAGCTAGACAGCTAGATAGCTAGATTGATAGATAGCTAGATAGATAAATAGCTAGATAGCTGGATAGCTAGATAGCTAGATATCTAGCTAGAATGGTAGATAGCTAGATAGCTAGCTTGATAGATTGCTAGATAGCTAGCTAGATAGCTAGATAGCTAGCTAGCTAAATAGATAGCTAGATAGCTAGCTAGCTAGATATCTAGCTAGATTGATAGCTAGATTGATAGGTAGCTAGATTGATAGATAGCTAGATAGCTAGCTAGCTAGCTAGATAGATAGCTAGATAGCTTGATAGCTAGATAGCTAGAAAGCTAGATATCTAGCTAGATTGATAGATATCTAGCTAGCTAGATTGATAGATTGCTAGATAGCTAGATAGCTAGCTAGATAGCTAGATAGATAGCTAGATAGATAGATAGATAGATAGATAGATAGATAGATAGATAGATAGATAGATAGATAGATAGATAGATAGATAGATAGATAGATAGATAGATAGATAGATAGATAGATAGATAGATAGATAGATAGATAGATAGATAGCTAGATAGATAGCTATATAGATAGCTAGATAGCTAGATATCTAGCTAGATTGGTAGATAGCTAGATATCTAGCTAGATTGATAGATAGCTAGATAGCTAGATAAATAGCTAGATAGCTAGATTGATAGACAGCTAGATAGCTAGATTGATTGATAGATAGCTAGATAGCTAGATTGATAGATAGCTTGATAGCTAGACATCTAGATAGCTAGATTGATAGATAGCTAGATAGATAAATAGCTAGATAGCTGGATAGCTAGATAGCTAGATAGCTAGATATCTAGCTAGAATGATAGCTAGATAGATAGATAGCTAGATAGATAGATAGATAGATAGATAGCTAGATAGATAGATAGATAGATAGATAGATAGATAGATAGATAGATAGATAGATAGATAGATAGATAGATAGATAGATAGATAGATAGATAGATAGATAGATAGATAGATAGATAGATAGATAGATAGATAGATAGATAGATAGATAGATAGATAGGTAGATAACCTGATAGCTAGCTAGATTGATAGATAGTTAGATAGCTAGATTGATAGATAGATAGATAGATAGATAGATAGATAGATAGATAGATAGATAGATAGATAGATAGATAGATAGATAGATAGATAGATAGATAGATAGATAGATAGATAGATAGATAGATAGATAGATAGATAGATAGATAGATAGATAGATAGATAGATAGATAGATAAATTGATAGGTATCTAGATTGATAGATAGCTAGATAGCTAGATAGCTGGATAGATAGATAGATAGATAGATAGATAGATAGATAGCTAGATAGATAGATAGCTAGATAGATAGATAGATAGATAGATAGATAGATAGATAGATAGATAGATAGATAGATAGATAGATAGATAGATAGATAGATAGATAGATAGATAGATAGATAGCTAGATAGATAGCTAGATAGCTAGATAGATAGCTAGCTAGATTGATAGATAGATAGCTAGATAGATAGCTAGATAGCTAGATAGATAGCTAGATAGCTAGATAGATAGCTAGATAGCAAGATAGCTAGCTAGATAGATAGCTAGCTAGATAGATAGATAGCTATATAGCTAGATAGCTAGACAGCTAGATAGATAGATAGATAGATAGATAGCTAGATTGATAGATAGCTAGATAGCTAGATTGATAGATAGCTAGATAGATAGATAGATAGATAGCTAGATAGATAGATAGATAGATAGATAGATAGATAGATAGATAGATAGATAGATAGATAGATAGATAGATAGATAGATAGATAGATAGATAGATAGATAGATAGATAGATAGATAGATAGATAGATAGATAGATAGATAGATAGATAGATAGATAGATAGATAGATAGATAGATAACCTGATAGATAGCTAGATTGATAGATAGTTAGATAGCTAGATTGATAGATAGATAGATAGATAGATAGATAGATAGATAGATAGATAGATAGATAGATAGATAGATAGATAGATAGATAGATAGATAGATAGATAGATAGATAGATAGATAGATAGATAGATAGATAGATAGATAGATAGATAACCTGATAGCTAGCTAGATTGATAGATAGTTAGATAGCTCGATAGCTAGATTGATAGATAGATAGATAGATAGATAGATAGATAGATAGATAGATAGATAGATAGATAGATAGATAGATAGATAGATAGATAGATAGATAGATAGATAGATAGATAGATAGATAGATAGATAGATAGATAGATAGATAGATAGATAGCTTGATAGCTAGATAGCTAGATATCTAGATAGAATGATAGATAGCTAGATAGCTAGATTGATAGATTGCTAGATAGCTAGATAGATAGCTAGATAGCTAGCTAGCTAAATAGATAGCTAGATAGCTAGCTAGCTAGATATCTAGCTAGATTGATAGCTAGATTGATAGGTAGCTAGATTGATAGATAGCTAGATAGCTAGCTAGCTAGCTAGATAGATAGCTAGATAGCTTGATAGCTAGATAGCTAGAAAGCTAGATATCTAGCTAGAGTGATAGATTGATAGATAGCTAGATAGCTAGATTGATAGATTGCTAGATAGCTAGCTAGATAGCTAGATAGCTAGCTAGATAGCTAGATAGCTAGCTAGATAGCTAGATAGATAGATAGATAGATAGATAGATAGATAGATAGATAGATAGATAGATAGATAGATAGATAGATAGATAGATAGATAGATAGATAGATAGATAGATAGATAGATAGATAGATAGATAGATAGATAGATAGATAGATAGATAGCTAGATAGCTAGATAGATAGCTAGATAGCTAGATAGCTAGCTAGATTGGTAGATAGCTAGATATCTAGCTAGATTGATAGATAGCTAGATAGCTAGATAAATAGCTAGATAGCTAGATTGATAGACAGCTAGATGGCTAGATTGATAGATAGCTAGATAGCTAGTTTGATAAATAGCTAGATAGATAGGTAGATAACTTGATAGCTAGCTAGATTGATAGATAGCTAGATAGCTAGATTGATAGATAGCTAGATAGCTAGATTGATAGATAGCTTGATAGCTAGACAGCTAGATAGCTAGATTGATAGATAGCTAGATAGATAAATAGCTAGATAGCTGGATAGCTAGATAGCTAGATATCTAGCTAGAATGGTAGATAGCTAGATAGCTAGCTTGATAGATTGCTAGATAGCTAGCTAGATAGCTAGATAGCTAGCTAGCTAAATAGATAGCTAGATAGCTAGCTAGCTAGATATCTAGCTAGATTGATAGCTAGATTGATAGGTAGCTAGATTGATAGATAGCTAGATATCTAGCTAGCTAGCTAGATAGATAGCTAGATAGCTTGATAGCTAGATAGCTAGAAAGCTAGATATCTAGCTAGATTGATAGATATCTAGCTAGCTAGATTGATAGATTGCTAGATAGCTAGATAGCTAGCTAGATAGCTGGATAGCTAGATAGCTAGATAGCTAGATATCTAGCTAGAATGATAGCTAGATAGATAGATAGCTAGATAGATAGATAGATAGATAGATAGC
>NW_028249450.1:347500-350000 GCF_964263255.1 Lissotriton vulgaris
TTGATAGATAGCTAGATAGCTAGCTAGCTAGCTAGATAGATAGCTAGATAGCTTGATAGCTAGATAGCTAGAAAGCTAGATATCTAGCTAGATTGATAGATATCTAGCTAGCTAGATTGATAGATTGCTAGATAGATAGATAGATAGATAGATAGATAGATAGATAGATAGATAGATAGATAGATAGATAGATAGATAGATAGATAGATAGATAGATAGATAGATAGATAGATTGATAGCTAGATAGATAGATTGCTAGATAGCTAGCTAGATAGCTAGATAGCTAGCTAGCTAAATAGATAGCTAGATAGCTAGCTAGCTAGATATCTAGCTAGATTGATAGCTAGATTGATAGGTAGCTAGATTGATAGATAGCTAGATAGCTAGCTAGCTAGCTAGATAGATAGCTAGATAGCTTGATAGCTAGATAGCTAGAAAGCTAGATATCTAGCTAGAGTGATAGATTGATAGATAGCTAGATAGCTAGATTGATAGATTGATAGCTAGATAGCTAGATAGCTAGATAGCTAGATAGCTAGATAGCTAGATATCTAGCTAGAATGATAGATAGCTAGATAGCTAGATTGATAGATTGCTAGATAGCTAGCTAGATAGCTAGATAGCTAGCTAGCTAAATAGATAGCTAGATAGCTAGCTAGCTAGATATCTAGCTAGATTGATAGCTAGATTGATAGGTAGCTAGATTGATAGATAGCTAGATAGCTAGCTAGATAGCTAGATAGATAGCTAGATAGCTTGATAGCTAGATAGCTAGAAAGCTAGATATCTAGCTAGAGTGATAGATTGATAGATAGCTAGATAGCTAGATTGATAGATTGATAGATTGATAGCTAGATAGCTAGATAGCTAGATAGCTAGATAGATAGATAGATAGATAGATAGATAGATAGATAGATAGATAGATAGATAGATAGATAGATAGATAGATAGATAGATAGATAGATAGATAGATAGATAGATAGATAGATAGCTAGCTACATTGATAGATATCTAGATAGCTAGATTGATAGATAGCTAGATAGCTAGATAGCTGGATAGATAGATAGATAGATAGATAGATAGATAGATAGATAGATAGATAGATAGATAGATAGATAGATAGATAGATAGCTAGATAGATAGATAGATAGATAGATAGATAGATAGATAGATAGATAGATAGATAGATAGATAGATAGATAGATAGATAGATAGATAGATAGATAGATAGATAGATAGATAGATAGATAGCTAGATAGCTAGATAGATAGCTAGATAGCTAGATAGCTAGCTAGATTGGTAGATAGCTAGATATCTAGCTAGATTGATAGATAGCTAGATAGCTAGATAAATAGCTAGATAGCTAGATTGATAGACAGCTAGATGGCTAGATTGATAGATAGCTAGATAGCTAGTTTGATAAATAGCTAGATAGATAGGTAGATAACTTGATAGCTAGCTAGATTGATAGATAGCTAGATAGCTAGATTGATAGATAGCTAGATAGCTAGATTGATAGATAGCTTGATAGCTAGACAGCTAGATAGCTAGATTGATAGATAGCTAGATAGATAAATAGCTAGATAGCTGGATAGCTAGATAGCTAGATATCTAGCTAGAATGGTAGATAGCTAGATAGCTAGCTTGATAGATTGCTAGATAGCTAGCTAGATAGCTAGATAGCTAGCTAGCTAAATAGATAGCTAGATAGCTAGCTAGCTAGATATCTAGCTAGATTGATAGCTAGATTGATAGGTAGCTAGATTGATAGATAGCTAGATATCTAGCTAGCTAGCTAGATAGATAGCTAGATAGCTTGATAGCTAGATAGCTAGAAAGCTAGATATCTAGCTAGATTGATAGATATCTAGCTAGCTAGATTGCTAGATTGCTAGATAGCTAGATAGCTAGATAGCTAGATAGCTAGATAGATAGATAGATAGATAGATAGATAGATAGATAGATAGATAGATAGATAGATAGATAGATAGATAGATAGATAGATAGATAGATAGATAGATAGATAGATAGATAGATAGATAGATAGATAGATAGATAGATAGATAGATAGCTATATAGATAGCTAGATAGCTAGATATCTAGCTAGATTGGTAGATAGCTAGATATCTAGCTAGATTGATAGATAGCTAGATAGCTAGATAAATAGCTAGATAGCTAGATTGATAGACAGCTAGATAGCTAGATTGATTGATAGATAGCTAGATAGCTAGATTGATAGATAGCTTGATAGCTAGACAGCTAGATAGCTAGATTGATAGATAGCTAGATAGATAAATAGCTAGATAGCTGGATAGCTAGATAGCTAGATAGCTAGATATCTAGCTAGAATGATAGCTAGATAGATAGATAGCTAGATAGATAGATAGATAGATAGATAGATAGATAGATAGATAGATAGATAGATAGATAGATAGATAGATAGATAGATAGATAGATAGATAGATAGATAGATAGATAGATAGATAGATAGATAGATAGC
>NW_028249450.1:367500-370000 GCF_964263255.1 Lissotriton vulgaris
GATATCTAGCTAGAATGATAGCTAGATAGATAGATAGATAGATAGCTAGATAGATAGATAGATAGATAGATAGATAGATAGATAGATAGATAGATAGATAGATAGATAGATAGATAGATAGATAGATAGATAGATAGATAGATAGATAACCTGATAGCTAGCTAGATTGATAGATAGTTAGATAGCTAGATTGATAGATAGATAGATAGATAGATAGATAGATAGATAGATAGATAGATAGATAGATAGATAGATAGATAGATAGATAGATAGATAGATAGATAGATAGATAGATAGATAGATAGATAGATAGATAGATAGATAGATAGATAGATAGATAGATAGATAAATAGATAGATAGATAGATAGATAGATAGATAGATAGATAGATAGATAGATAGATAGATAGGTAGATAACCTGATAGCTAGCTAGATTGATAGATAGTTAGATAGCTAGATTGATAGATAGATAGATAGATAGATAGATAGATAGATAGATAGATAGATAGATAGATAGATAGATAGATAGATAGATAGATAGATAGATAGATAGATAGATAGATAGATAGATAGATAGATAGATAGATAGATAGATAGATAGATAGATAGATAGATTTATAGATTGCTAGATAGCTAGCTAGATAGCTAGATAGCTAGCTAGATAGCTAGATAGATAGATAGATAGATAGATAGATAGATAGATAGCTAGCTAGATAGCTAGATAGATAGCTAGATTGATAGACAGCTAGATGGCTAGATTGATAGATAGCTAGATAGCTAGTTTGATAAATAGCTAGTTAGATAGGTAGATAACTTGATAGCTAGCTAGATTGATAGATAGCTAGATAGCTAGATTGATAGATAGCTAGATAGCTAGATTGATAGATAGCTTGATATCTAGACAGCTAGATAGCTAGATTGATAGATAGCTAGATAGATAAATAGCTAGATAGCTGGATAGCTAGATAGCTAGATATCTAGCTAGAATGGTAGATAGCTAGATAGCTAGATTGATAGATTGCTAGATAGCTAGCTAGATAGCTAGATAGCTAGCTAGCTAAATGGATAGCCAGATAGCTAGCTAGCTAGATATCTAGCTAGATTGATAGCTAGATTGATAGGTAGCTAGATTGATAGATAGCTAGATAGCTAGCTAGCTAGCTAGATAGATAGCTAGATAGCTTGATAGCTAGATAGCTAGAAAGCTAGATATCTAGCTAGATTGATAGATAGCTAGATAGCTAGATTGATAGATTGCTAGATAGCTAGCTAGATAGCTAGATAGATAGCTAGATAGATAGATAGATAGATAGATAGATAGATAGATAGATAGATAGATAGATAGATAGATAGATAGATAGATAGATAGATAGATAGATAGATATCTAGATAGATAGCTAGATAGCTAGCTAGCTAAATAGATAGCTAGATAGCTAGATAGCTAGATAGCTAGATATCTAGCTAGATTGATAGATATCTAAATAGCTAGCTAGCTAGCTAGATAGATAGCTAGATAGCTTGATAGCTAGATAGCTAGAAATCTAGACATCTAGCTAGATTGATAGATAGCTAGATAGCTAGATTGATAGATTGCTAGATAGATAGATAGATAGATAGATAGATAGATAGATAGATAGATAGATAGATAGATAGATAGATAGATAGATAGATAGATAGATAGATAGATAGCTAGATAGATAGCTAGATAGCTAGATATCTAGCTAGATTGGTAGATAGCTAGATATCTAGCTAGATTGATAGATAGCTAGATAGCTAGATAAATAGCTAGATAGCTAGATTGATAGACAGCTAGATGGCTAGATTGATAGATAGCTAGATAGCTAGTTTGATAAATAGCTAGATAGATAGGTAGATAACTTGATAGCTAGCTAGATTGATAGATAGCTAGATAGCTAGATTGATAGATAGCTAGATAGCTAGATTGATAGATAGCTTGATAGCTAGACAGCTAGATAGCTAGATTGATAGATAGCTAGATAGATAAATAGCTAGATAGCTGGATAGCTAGATAGCTAGATATCTAGCTAGAATGGTAGATAGCTAGATAGCTAGATTGATAGATTGCTAGATAGCTAGCTAGATAGCTAGATAGCTAGCTAGCTAAATAGATAGCTAGATAGCTAGCTAGCTAGATATCTAGCTAGATTGATAGCTAGATTGATAGGTAGCTAGATTGATAGATAGCTAGATAGCTAGCTAGCTAGATAGATAGATAGCTAGATAGCTTGATAGCTAGATAGCTAGAAAGCTAGATATCTAGCTAGATTGATAGATAGCTAGATAGCTAGATTGATAGATTGCTAGATAGCTAGATAGCTAGCTAGATAGATAGATAGATAGATAGATAGATAGATAGATAGATAGATAGATAGATAGATAGATAGATAGATAGATAGATAGATAGATAGATAGATAGATAGATAGATAGATAGATAGATAGATAGATAGATAGATAGATAGATAGATAGATAGATAGATA
>NW_028249450.1:415000-417500 GCF_964263255.1 Lissotriton vulgaris
TAGCTAGATAGCTTGATAGCTAGATAGCTAGAAATCTAGACATCTAGCTAGATTGATAGATAGCTAGATAGCTAGATTGATAGATTGCTAGATAGATAGATAGATAGATAGATAGCTAGATAGATAGATAGATAGATAGATAGATAGATAGATAGATAGATAGATAGATAGATAGATAGATAGATAGATAGATAGATAGATAGATAGATAGATAGATAGATAGATAGATAGATAGATAGATAGATAGATAGATAGATAGATAGCTAGATAGATAGCTAGATAGCTAGATATCTAGCTAGATTGGTAGATAGCTAGATATCTAGCTAGATTGATAGATAGCTAGATAGCTAGATAAATAGCTAGATAGCTAGATTGATAGACAGCTAGATGGCTAGATTGATAGATAGCTAGATAGCTAGTTTGATAAATAGCTAGATAGATAGGTAGATAACTTGATAGCTAGCTAGATTGATAGATAGCTAGATAGCTAGATTGATAGATAGCTAGATAGCTAGATTGATAGATAGCTTGATAGCTAGACAGCTAGATAGCTAGATTGATAGATAGCTGGATAGATAAATAGCTAGATAGCTGGATAGCTAGATAGCTAGATATCTAGCTAGAATGGTAGATAGCTAGATAGCTAGATTGATAGATTGCTAGATAGCTAGCTAGATAGCTAGATAGCTAGCTAGCTAAATAGATAGCTAGATAGCTAGCTAGCTAGATATCTAGCTAGATTGATAGCTAGATTGATAGGTAGCTAGATTGATAGATAGCTAGATAGCTAGCTAGCTAGCTAGATAGATAGCTAGATAGCTTGATAGCTAGATAGCTAGAAAGCTAGATATCTAGCTAGATTGATAGATAGCTAGATAGCTAGATTGATAGATTGCTAGATAGCTAGATAGATAGATAGATAGATAGATAGATAGATAGATAGATAGATAGATAGATAGATAGATAGATAGATAGATTGATAGCTAGATAGATAGCTATATAGATAGCTAGATAGCTAGATATCTAGCTAGATTGGTAGATAGCTAGATATCTAGCTAGATTGATAGATAGCTAGATAGCTAGATAAATAGCTAGATAGCTAGATTGATAGACAGCTAGATAGCTAGATTGATTGATAGATAGCTAGATAGCTAGATTGATAGGTAGCTAGATTGATAGATAGCTAAATAGCTAGCTAGCTAGCTAGATAGATAGCTAGATAGCTTGATAGCTAGATAGCTAGAAATCTAGACATCTAGCTAGATTGATAGATAGCTAGATAGCTAGATTGATAGATTGCTAGATAGATAGATAGATAGATAGATAGATAGCTAGATAGATAGATAGATAGATAGATAGATAGATAGATAGATAGATAGATAGATAGATAGATAGATAGATAGATAGATAGATAGATAGATAGATAGATAGATAGATAGATAGCTAGATAGATAGCTAGATAGCTAGATATCTAGCTAGATTGGTAGATAGCTAGATATCTAGCTAGATTGATAGATAGCTAGATAGCTAGATAAATAGCTAGATAGCTAGATTGATAGACAGCTAGATGGCTAGATTGATAGATAGCTAGATAGCTAGTTTGATAAATAGCTAGATAGATAGGTAGATAACTTGATAGCTAGCTAGATTGATAGATAGCTAGATAGCTAGATTGATAGATAGCTAGATAGCTAGATTGATAGATAGCTTGATAGCTAGACAGCTAGATAGCTAGATTGATAGATAGCTGGATAGATAAATAGCTAGATAGCTGGATAGCTAGATAGCTAGATATCTAGCTAGAATGGTAGATAGCTAGATAGCTAGATTGATAGATTGCTAGATAGCTAGCTAGATAGCTAGATAGCTAGCTAGCTAAATAGATAGCTAGATAGCTAGCTAGCTAGATATCTAGCTAGATTGATAGCTAGATTGATAGGTAGCTAGATTGATAGATAGCTAGATAGCTAGCTAGCTAGCTAGATAGATAGCTAGATAGCTTGATAGCTAGATAGCTAGAAAGCTAGATATCTAGCTAGATTGATAGATAGCTAGATAGCTAGATTGATAGATTGCTAGATAGCTAGATAGATAGATAGATAGATAGATAGATAGATAGATAGATAGATAGATAGATAGATAGATAGATTGATAGCTAGATAGATAGCTATATAGATAGCTAGATAGCTAGATATCTAGCTAGATTGGTAGATAGCTAGATATCTAGCTAGATTGATAGATAGCTAGATAGCTAGATAAATAGCTAGATAGCTAGATTGATAGACAGCTAGATAGCTAGATTGATTGATAGATAGCTAGATTGATAGATAGCTTGATAGCTAGACAGCTAGATAGCTAGATTGATAGATAGATAGCTAGATAGATAAATAGCTAGATAGCTGGATAGCTAGATAGCTAGATATCTAGCTAGAATGATAGCTAGAATGATAGCTAGATAGATAGATAGATAGATAGATAGATAGATAGATAGATAGATAGA
>NW_028249450.1:445000-450000 GCF_964263255.1 Lissotriton vulgaris
AGACAGCTAGATAGCTAGATTGATTGATAGATAGCTAGATAGCTAGATTGATAGATAGCTTGATAGCTAGACAGCTAGATAGCTAGATTGATAGATAGCTAGATAGATAAATAGCTAGATAGCTGGATAGCTAGATAGCTAGATAGCTAGATATCTAGCTAGAATGATAGATAGATAGATAGATAGATAGATAGATAGATAGATAGATAGATAGATAGATAGATAGATAGATAGATAGATAGATAGATAGATAGATAGATAGATAGATAGATAGATAGATAGATAACCTGATAGCTAGCTAGATTGATAGATAGTTAGATAGCTAGATTGATAGATAGATAGATAGATAGATAGATAGATAGATAGATAGATAGATAGATAGATAGATAGATAGATAGATAGATAGATAGATAGATAGATAGATAGATAGATAGATAGATAGATAGATAGATAGATAGATAGATAGATAGATAGATAGATAGATAGATAGATAGATAGATAGATAGATAGATAGGTAGATAACCTGATAGCTAGCTAGATTGATAGATAGTTAGATAGCTAGATTGATAGATAGATAGATAGATAGATAGATAGATAGATAGATAGATAGATAGATAGATAGATAGATAGATAGATAGATAGATAGATAGATAGATAGATTGATAGATAGCTAGATAGCTAGCTAGATAACTAGATAGATAGCTAGATAGCTTGATAGCTAGATAGCTAGATATCTAGCTAGAATGATAGATAGCTAGATAGCTAGATTGATAGATTGCTAGATAGCTAGCTAGATAGCTAGATAGCTAGCTAGCTAAATAGATAGCTAGATAGCTAGCTAGCTAGATATCTAGCTAGATTGATAGCTAGATTGATAGGTAGCTAGATTGATAGATAGCTAGATAGCTAGCTAGCTAGCTAGATAGATAGCTAGATAGCTTGATAGCTAGATAGCTAGAAAGCTAGATATCTAGCTAGAGTGATAGATTGATAGATAGCTAGATAGCTAGATTGATAGATTTCTAGATAGCTAGCTAGATAGCTAGATAGCTAGCTAGATAGCTAGATAGATAGATAGATAGATAGATAGATAGATAGATAGATAGATAGATAGATAGATAGATAGATAGATAGATAGATAGATAGATAGATAGATAGATAGATAGATAGATAGATAGATAGATAGATAGATAGATAGATAGATAGATAGATAGATAGATAGATAGATAGATAGATAGATAGATTGATTGATAGCTAGATAGATAGCTATATAGCTAGCTAGATAGCTAGATATCTAGCTAGATTGGTAGATAGCTAGATATCTAGCTAGATTGATAGATAGCTAGATAGCTAGATAAATAGCTAGATAGATAGATTGATAGACAGCTAGATAGCTAGATTGATTGATAGATAGCTAGATAGCTAGATTGATAGATAGCTTGATAGCTAGACAGCTAGATAGCTAGATTGATAGATAGCTAGATAGATAAATAGCTAGATAGCTGGATAGCTAGATAGCTAGATAGCTAGATATCTAGCTAGAATGGTAGATAGCTAGATAGCTAGATTGATAGATTGCTAGATAGCTAGCTAGATTGATAGCTAGATTGATAGGTAGCTAGATTGATAGATAGCTAGATAGATAGATAGATAGATAGCTAGATAGCTAGATAGCTAGATAGATAGATAGATAGATAGCTAAATTGATAGATATCTAGATAGCTAGATTGATAGATAGCTAGATAGCTAGATAGCTGGATAGATAGATAGATAGATAGATAGATAGATAGATAGATAGATAGATAGATAGATAGATAGATAGATAGATAGATAGATAGATAGATAGATAGATAGATAGATAGATAGATAGATAGATAGATAGATAGATATCTATATAGCTAGATAGATAGATAGATAGATAGATAGCTAGATAGCTAGATAGCTAGATAGATAGATAGATAGATAGCTAAATTGATAGATATCTAGATAGCTAGATTGATAGATAGCTAGATAGCTAGATTGATAGATTGCTAGATAGCTAGCTAGATAGCTAGATAGCTAGCTAGATAGCTAGATAGATAGATAGATAGATAGCTAGCTAGATAGCTAGATAGATAGCTAGATTGATAGACAGCTAGATGGCTAGATTGATAGATAGCTAGATAGCTAGTTTGATAAATAGCTAGTTAGATAGGTAGATAACTTGATAGCTAGCTAGATTGATAGATAACTTGATAGCTAGCTAGATTGATAGATAGCTAGATAGCTAGATTGATAGATAGCTAGATAGCTAGATTGATAGATAGCTTGATATCTAGACAGCTAGATAGCTAGATTGATAGATAGCTAGATAGATAAATAGCTAGATAGCTGGATAGCTAGATAGCTAGATAGCTAGATATCTAGCTAGAATGGTAGATAGCTAGATAGCTAGATTGATAGATTGCTAGATAGATAGCTAGATAGCTAGATAGCTAGCTAGCTAAACAGATAGCCAGATAGCTAGCTAGCTAGATATCTAGCTAGATTGATAGCTAGATTGATAGGTAGCTAGATTGATAGATAGCTAGATAGCTAGCTAGCTAGCAAGATAGATAGCTAGATAGCTTGATAGCTAGATAGCTAGAAAGCTAGATATCTAGCTAGATTGATAGATAGCTAGATAGCTAGATTGATAGATTGCTAGATAGCTAGCTAGATAGCTAGATAGCTAGCTAGATAGCTAGATAGCTAGCTAGATTGATAGATAGATAGATAGATAGATAGATAGATAGATAGATAGATAGATAGATAGATAGATAGATAGATAGATAGATAGATAGATAGATAGATAGATAGATAGATAGATAGATAGATAGATAGATAGATAGATAGATAGATAGATAGATTGATAGCTAGATAGATAGCTATATAGATAGCTAGATAGCTAGATATCTAGCTAGATTGGTAGATAGCTAGATATCTAGCTAGATTGATAGATAGCTAGATAGCTAGATAAATAGCTAGATAGCTAGATTGATAGACAGCTAGATAGCTAGATTGATTGATAGATAGCTAGATAGCTAGATTGATAGATAGCTTGATAGCTAGACAGCTAGATAGCTAGATTGATAGATAGCTAGATAGATAAATAGCTAGATAGCTGGATAGCTAGATAGCTAGATAGCTAGATATCTAGCTAGAATGATAGATAGATAGATAGATAGATAGATAGATAGATAGATAGATAGATAGATAGATAGATAGATAGATAGATAGATAGATAGATAGATAGATAGATAGATAGATAGATAGATAGATAGATAGATAGATAACCTGATAGCTAGCTAGATTGATAGATAGTTAGATAGCTAGATTGATAGATAGATAGATAGATAGATAGATAGATAGATAGATAGATAGATAGATAGATAGATAGATAGATAGATAGATAGATAGATAGATAGATAGATAGATAGATAGATAGATAGATAGATAGATAGATAGATAGATAGATAGATAGATAGATAGGTAGATAACCTGATAGCTAGCTAGATTGATAGATAGTTAGATAGCTAGATTGATAGATAGATAGATAGATAGATAGATAGATAGATAGATAGATAGATAGATAGATAGATAGATAGATAGATAGATAGATAGATAGATAGATAGATAGATAGATAGATAGATAGATAGATAGATTGATAGATAGCTAGATAGCTAGCTAGATAGCTAGATAGATAGCTAGATAGCTTGATAGCTAGATAGCTAGATATCTAGCTAGAATGATAGATAGCTAGATAGCTAGATTGATAGATTGCTAGATAGCTAGCTAGATAGCTAGATAGCTAGCTAGCTAAATAGATAGCTAGATAGCTAGCTAGCTAGATATCTAGCTAGATTGATAGCTAGATTGATAGGTAGCTAGATTGATAGATAGCTAGATAGCTAGCTAGCTAGCTAGATAGATAGCTAGATAGCTTGATAGCTAGATAGCTATAAAGCTAGATATCTAGCTAGAGTGATAGATTGATAGATAGCTAGATAGCTAGATTGATAGATTTCTAGATAGCTAGCTAGATAGCTAGATAGCTAGCTAGATAGCTAGATAGATAGATAGATAGATAGATAGATAGATAGATAGATAGATAGATAGATAGATAGATAGATAGATAGATAGATAGATAGATAGATAGATAGATAGATAGATAGATAGATAGATAGATAGATAGATAGATAGCTGATAGATAGCTGATAGATAGATAGATAGATAGATAGATAGATAGATAGATAGATAGATAGATAGATAGATAGATAGCTAGATAGCTAGATAGCTAGATATCTAGCTAGATTGGTAGATAGCTAGATATCTAGCTAGATTGATAGATAGCTAGATAGCTAGATAAATAGCTAGATAGCTAGATTGATAGACAGCTAGATGGCTAGATTGATAGATAGCTAGATAGCTAGTTTGATAAATAGCTAGATAGATAGGTAGATAACTTGATAGCTAGCTAGATTGATAGATAGCTAGATAGCTAGATTGATAGATAGCTAGATAGCTAGATTGATAGATAGCTTGATAGCTAGACAGCTAGATAGCTAGATTGATAGATAGCTAGATAGATAAATAGCTAGATAGCTGGATAGCTAGATAGCTAGATAGCTAGATATCTAGCTAGAATGGTAGATAGCTAGATAGCTAGATTGATAGATTGCTAGATAGCTAGCTAGATAGCTAGCTAGATTGATAGCTAGATTGATAGGTAGCTAGATTGATAGATAGCTAGATAGCTAGCTAGCTAGCTAGATAGATAGCTAGATAGCTTGATAGCTAGATAGCTAGAAAGCTAGATATCTAGCTAGATTGATAGATATCTAGCTAGCTAGATTGATAGATTGCTAGATAGCTAGATAGATAGATAGATAGATAGATAGATAGATAGATAGATAGATAGATAGATAGATAGATAGATAGATAGATAGATAGATAGATAGATAGATAGATAGATAGATAG
>NW_028249450.1:455000-457500 GCF_964263255.1 Lissotriton vulgaris
TTGATAGCTAGATAGCTAGATATCTAGACATCTAGCTAGATAGATAGCTAGATAGCTAGATTGATAGATTGCTAGATAGATAGATAGATAGATAGATAGATAGATAGATAGATAGATAGATAGATAGATAGATAGATAGATAGATAGATAGATAGATAGATAGATAGATAGATAGATAGATAGATAGATAGATAGATAGATAGATAGATAGATAGATAGATAGCTAGATAGATAGCTAGATAGCTAGATATCTAGCTAGATTGGTAGATAGCTAGATATCTAGCTAGATTGATAGATAGCTAGATAGCTAGATAAATAGCTAGATAGCTAGATTGACAGACAGCTAGATGGCTAGATTGATAGATAGCTAGATAGCTAGTTTGATAAATAGCTAGATAGATAGGTAGATAACTTGATAGCTAGCTAGATTGATAGATAGCTAGATAGCTAGATTGATAGATAGCTAGATAGCTAGATTGATAGATAGCTTGATAGCTAGACAGCTAGATAGCTAGATTGATAGATAGCTAGATAGATAAATAGCTAGATAGCTGGATAGCTAGATAGCTAGATAGCTAGATATCTAGCTAGAATGGTAGATAGCTAGATAGCTAGATTGATAGATTGCTAGATAGCTAGCTAGATAGCTAGATAGCTAGCTAGCTAAATAGATAGCTAGATAGCTAGCTAGCTAGATATCTAGCTAGATTGATAGCTAGATTGATAGGTAGCTAGATTGATAGATAGCTAGATAGCTAGCTAGCTAGCTAGATAGATAGCTAGATAGCATGATAGCTAGATAGCTAGAAAGCTAGATATCTAGCTAGATTGATAGATAGCTAGATAGCTAGATTGATAGATTGATAGATAGATAGATAGATAGATAGATAGATAGATAGATAGATAGATAGATAGATAGATAGATAGATATATAGATAGATAGATAGATAGATAGATAGATAGATAGATAGATAGATAGATAGATAGATAGATAGATAGATAGATAGATAGATAGATAGATAGATAGATAGATAGATAGATAGATAGATAGATAGATAGATAGATTGATAGCTAGATAGATAGCTATATAGATAGCTAGATAGCTAGATATCTAGCTAGATTGGTAGATAGCTAGATATCTAGCTAGATTGATAGATAGCTAGATAGCTAGATAAATAGCTAGATAGCTAGATTGATAGACAGCTAGATAGCTAGATTGATTGATAGATAGCTAGATAGCTAGGTTGATAGATAGCTTGATAGCTAGACAGCTAGATAGCTAGATTGATAGATAGCTAGATAGATAAATAGCTAGATAGCTGGATAGCTAGATAGCTAGATAGCTAGATATCTAGCTAGAATGATAGATAGATAGATAGATAGATAGATAGATAGATAGATAGATAGATAGATAGATAGATAGATAGATAGATAGATAGATAGATAGATAGATAGATAGATAGATAGATAGATAGATAGATAACCTGATAGCTAGCTAGATTGATAGATAGTTAGATAGCTAGATTGATAGATAGATAGATAGATAGATAGATAGATAGATAGATAGATAGATAGATAGATAGATAGATAGATAGATAGATAGATAGATAGATAGATAGATAGATAGATAGATAGATAGATAGATAGATAGATAGCTTGATAGCTAGATAGCTAGATATCTAGCTAGAATGATAGATAGCTAGATAGCTAGATTGATAGATTGATAGATTGCTAGATAGCTAGCTAGATAGCTAGATAGCTAGCTAGCTAAATAGATAGCTAGATAGCTAGCTAGCTAGATATCTAGCTAGATTGATAGCTAGATAGATAGATAGATAGATAGATAGATAGATAGATAGATAGATAGATAGATAGATAGATAGATAGATAGATAGATAGATAGATAGATAGATAGATAGATAGATAGATAGATAGATAGATAGATAGATAGATAGCTTGATAGCTAGATAGCTAGATATCTAGCTAGAATGATAGATAGCTAGATAGCTAGATTGATAGATTGATAGATTGCTAGATAGCTAGCTAGATAGCTAGATAGCTAGCTAGCTAAATAGATAGCTAGATAGCTAGCTAGCTAGATATCTAGCTAGATTGATAGCTAGATTGATAGGTAGCTAGATTGATAGATAGCTAGATAGCTAGCTAGCTAGCTAGATAGATAGCTAGATAGCTTGATAGCTAGATAGCTAGAAAGCTAGATATCTAGCTAGAGTGATAGATTGATAGATAGCTAGATAGCTAGATTGCTAGATTGCTAGATAGCTAGCTAGATAGCTAGCTAGATAGCTAGATAGCTAGATAGATAGATAGATAGATAGATAGATAGATAGATAGATAGATAGATAGATAGATAGATAGATAGATAGATAGATAGATAGATAGATAGATAGATAGATAGATAGATAGATAGATAGATAGATAGATAGATAGATAGATAGATAGATAGCTAGATATCTAGCTAGATTGGTAGATAGCTAGA
>NW_028249450.1:545000-550000 GCF_964263255.1 Lissotriton vulgaris
CAATTATCCAACCAGCAGTTAGATACAACCATTTTCTCCTGCTAGGGGACTTAAATATCCACTTTGATAATACAGAGTGCATAGAAGCACAATCTCTCCTAGGAGCACTCAAATCCCTGATGTTAGAACTGCAATTTACCACGCCCACACATCAATCAGGTCATTTACTTGACCCGCTATTTGCGAACTGGGATTCTATTCTGACTGCCCCTCCCCTCACAATTCCTTGGTCAGACCATAAGCTTATTGTTTTTGAAATCTCTCACGTCTCTAACACTACGAAATTCCATAAATCCATGTCCCATAGGCGCAGGAATTGGAAGAGATTTACGCAAGAAGCTTATAGGCAGGCCTTATTGGAAAGTCCCCCTCCCTTGAGTAATAATCTATCCAAAAGCTGGACGGCTTATGAAGAATGGATGGAAAAGGCATTGGATAAAATCGCACCGTGGACCACTAAAACCCCAGTAAGATGTAACAAAACGGCTCCTTGGTTTACTGACGAATTAAAAAGAGCTAAAGCCACATGCAAAAAATTGGAACGTCTCTGGAGGAGAGATTATAATATAGAGAGCAAACAACTTTACAAAACTGAACTAAGCAAATACTCTAAAATGATCAGAGCAGCAAAGAGTAAATGTTTTAACGACAGAATCCTGAATGCAAACAATCCTGCCAAAGAACTCTTTGCCATATATAAAGAAATTACGGTCCCCAACAGACTATTGGCTCAGGATATGCTGTCCAATGATCGATGCAATTCCATAGCAGATCACTTTATAAATAAAGTGGACACAATTCACGCCTCATTCACTATAATACCTGCAATTTCTATGCAGGTGAAGATGACAGACAGTTGCCCAGATAGATCTAGGTGCTTAAACAGTTTTGTGATGCCAGACCACCAGTCTATGCTTCGCATTGTTAAAAGTGTGAAATCAGGTTCACCTAACGATGCTGTCCCACCTAAATGCTTCACTGACATCACAGATGTTTTAATAGATCACATAAGTCACCTCGTCTCCCTTTCTTTTTCTGAAAAGCAGGTACCTGAACCTTGGAAAAGAGCTCAAGTTATTCCATTAAAAAAGAAAGCTAATCTGCACGTGTCTCATCTTCAGAATCTCCGCCCAATCTCTCTGTTACCCTTCTGTATGAAAGTGGCAGAAAAAATTGTAAATATACAGCTTATGGAACATTTGGAGCAGGGGCGATTTCTTCACCCTACTCAATCTGGCTTCAGAGCTCAATACTCTACTGAATCGGCAGTCCTCTACTCAACAGAACTGATGAGGCAAATAGCTGATAAAGGCCAGACAGCAGCGCTTGTGTTACTTGACTTAAGCGCAGCTTTTGATACTGTGTCACACTCTACGCTGCTGTCACGTCTTACAGAGATTGGAGTTGAAGGAGATGCATATGAGTGGCTAAAGTCATTTTTGGAAAATAGAAGTTTCCAAATTCATTGTCCGCCATTCAAATCCACTCCCAGACAGCTGAAGCACGGGGTTCCACAGGGCTCAAGTTTGAGCCCTACCTTGTTTAACCTGTACATGGAACCCCTTGCACGTATAGTTGAGTCCTTCGGTGTTAATATTATAACTTACGCCGATGACACGCAACTAATAATTACACTCAGTCAAGATGGAGAAGAGACAGCTATCAACTTTTCAGCTTGTCTCTCAGCTGTAGCGAGCTGGATGAATAATAACTGTTTGCGTCTGAATGGAGACAAAACTGAGGTGTTGCTCATTGGTAAGGCTCCTTCAGCATGGTCATCAGACTGGTGGCCAGCAGAACTTGGTCAGACCCCCGTTCCTACGGATTCAGCCAAGAATTTGGGAATGATACTAGACACCAAACTCTCGTATGCGAAGCATATCGAAAAGGTTACCGGTAAATGTTACGCAGTTCTCAAAATCCTGCGTAAGGTCCTTGACCTAGTTCCGATGAATACAAGGAAATCTCTTGTCCATGCCCTAGTCACCCCTCATCTTGACTATGGCAATGCCCTACTTATAGGGCTGAGCCAAAAAGGTCTGAAACAACTTCAAAGAGTTCAGAATATGGCTGCCCGCCTAGTTCTCAACCTTCCACGCAGAGCTTCAGGAAAGGATGCCTTATCCAAATTACACTGGCTTCCTATAAAGGAGCGTATACTTTTTAAGGCCCTGTGCATTTCCCATCGTATTGCACAAGGGAAAGGACCCCCTTATCTAAACAAGCTCCTCAGTATCCACCGCCCAAAACGTCACTTAAGATCATCGGGCAGTATGTTGTTTTCAGTTCCTCGCATTTTTAAAGCCAAAATGGGCGGCCGCTCTTTTTGTTATTTAGCAGCCTCCCATTGGAATAAATTACCTCTTGAATTGCGGATGGAACCCTCCGAGAAGAGATTCCGTTTGAAACTTAAGACACATCTCTTCCCTAAAGACTAGTGGTCTTGTTGGTTAGAGATCCTACTGTTCTGGTTGGTCTGATGGTCTAATGATGGGGTTCGATAGCGCGGGGACACACTGTTCAGTGTAACCAGGCGCTTAATAAATGGTTTTATTATTATTATTATAGATAGATAGATAGATAGATAGATAGATAGATAGATAGATAGATAGATAGATAGATAGATAGATAGATAGATAGATAGATAGATAGGTAGATAACCTGATAGCTAGCTAGATTGATAGATAGTTAGATAGCTAGATTGATAGATAGCTAGATAGCTAGCTAGCTAAATAGATAGCTAGATAGCTAGATAGCTAGCTAGCTAGATATCTAGCTAGATTGATAGCTAGATTGATAGGTAGCTAGATTGATAGATAGCTAAATAGCTAGCTAGCTAGCTAGATAGATAGCTAGATAGCTTGATAGCTAGATAGCTAGAAATCTAGACATCTAGCTAGATTGATAGATAGCTAGATAGCTAGATTGATAGATTGCTAGATAGCTAGATAGATAGATAGATAGATAGATAGATAGATAGATAGATAGATAGATAGATAGATAGATAGATAGATAGATAGATAGATGGATAGATAGATAGATAGATAGCTAGATAGATAGCTAGATAGCTAGATATCTAGCTAGATTGGTAGATAGCTAGATATCTAGCTAGATTGATAGATAGCTAGATAGCTAGATAAATAGCTAGATAGCTAGATTGATAGACAGCTAGATGGCTAGATTGATAGATAGCTAGATAGCTAGTTTGATAAATAGCTAGATAGATAGGTAGATAACTTGATAGCTAGCTAGATTGATAGATAGCTAGATAGCTAGATTGATAGATAGCTAGATAGCTAGATTGATAGATAGCTTGATAGCTAGACAGCTAGATAGCTAGATTGATAGATAGCTAGATAGATAAATAGCTAGATAGCTGGGTAGCGAGATAGCTAGATATCTAGCTAGAATGGTAGATAGCTAGATAGCTAGATTGATAGATTGCTAGATAGCTAGCTAGATAGCTAGATAGCTAGCTAGCTAAATAGATAGCTAGATAGCTAGCTAGCTAGATATCTAGCTAGATTGATAGCTAGATTGATAGGTAGCTAGATTGATAGATAGCTAGATAGCTAGCTAGCTAGCTAGATAGATAGATAGATAGCTTGATAGCTAGATAGCTAGAAAGCTAGATATCTAGCTAGATTGATAGATAGCTAGATAGCTAGATTGATAGATTGCTAGATAGCTAGATAGATAGATAGATAGATAGATAGATAGATAGATAGATAGATAGATAGATAGATAGATAGATAGATAGATAGATAGATAGATAGATAGATAGATAGATAGATAGATAGATAGATAGATAGATAGATAGATAGATAGATAGATAGATAGATAGATAGATAGATAGATAGATAGATAGATTGATAGCTAGATAGATAGCTATATAGATAGCTAGATAGCTAGATATCTAGCTAGATTGGTAGATAGCTAGATATCTAGCTAGATTGATAGATAGCTAGATAGCTAGATAAATAGCTAGATAGCTAGATTGATAGACAGCTAGATAGCTAGATTGATTGATAGATAGCTAGATAGCTAGATTGATAGATAGCTTGATAGCTAGACAGCTAGATAGCTAGATTGATAGATAGCTAGATAGATGAATAGCTAGATAGCTGGATAGCTAGATAGCTAGATAGCTAGATATCTAGCTAGAATGATAGCTAGATAGATAGATAGATAGATAGCTAGATAGATAGATAGATAGATAGATAGATAGATAGATAGATAGATAGATAGATAGATAGATAGATAGATAGATAGATAGATAGATAGATAGATAGATAGATAACCTGATAGCTAGCTAGATTGATAGATAGATAGATAGATAGATAGATAGATAGATAGATAGATAGATAGATAGATAGATAGATAGATAGATAGATAGATAGATAGATAGATAGATAGATAGATAGATAGATAGATAGATAGATAGATAGATAGATAGATAACCTGATAGCTAGCTAGATTGATAGATAGTTAGATAGCTAGATTGATAGATAGATAGATAGATAGATAGATAGATAGATAGATAGATAGATAGATAGATAGATAGATAGATAGATAGATAGATAGATAGATAGATAGATAGATAGATAGATAGATAGATAGATAGATAGATAGATAGATAGATAGATAGATAGATAGATTGATAGATAGCTAGATAGCTAGATAGATAGCTAGATAGATAGCTAGATAGCTTGATAGCTAGATAGCTAGATATCTAGCTAGAATGATAGATAGCTAGATAGCTAGATTGATAGATTGCTAGATAGCTAGCTAGATAGCTAGATAGCTAGCTAGCTAAATAGATAGCTAGATAGCTAGCTAGCTAGATATCTAGCTAGATTGATAGCTAGATTGATAGGTAGCTAGATTGATAGATAGCTAGATAGCTAGCTATCTAGCTAGATAGATAGCTAGATAGCTTGATAGCTAGATAGCTAGAAAGCTAGATATCTAGCTAGAGTGATAGATTGATAGATAGCTAG
>NW_028249450.1:570000-572500 GCF_964263255.1 Lissotriton vulgaris
AGATTGATATCTAGATAGATAGCTAGATAGCTAGATATCTAGCTAGATTGGTAGATAGCTAAATATCTAGCTACATTGATAGATAGCTAGATAGCTAGATAAATAGCTAGATAGCTAGATTGATAGACAGCTAGATAGCTAGATTGATAGATAGCTAGATAGCTAGTTTGATAAATAGCTAGATAGATAGGTAGATAACTTGATAGCTAGCTAGATTGATAGATAGCTAGATTGATAGATTGATAGATAGCTAGATAGCTAGATTGATAGATAGCTTGATAGCTAGACAGCTAGATAGCTAGATTGATAGATAGCTAGATAGATAAATAGCTAGATAGCTGGATAGCTAGATAGCTAGATAGCTAGATATCTAGCTAGAATGGTAGATAGCTAGATAGCTAGATTGATAGATTGCTAGATAGCTAGCTAGATAGCTAGATAGCTAGCTAGATAAATAGCTAGATAGCTGGATAGCTAGCTAGATATCTAGCTAGATTGATAGCTAGATTGATAGGTAGCTAGATTGATAGATAGCTAGCTAGCTAGCTAGATAGATAGCTAGATAGCTTGATAGCTAGATAGCTAGAAAGCTAGATATCTAGCTAGATTGATAGATAGCTAGATAGCTAGATTGATAGATTGCTAGATAGCTAGCTAGATAGCTAGATAGCTAGCTAGATAAATAGCTAGATAGCTGGATAGCTAGATAGCTAGATAGCTAGATATCTAGCTAGAATGGTAGATAGCTAGATAGCTAGATTGCTAGATAGCTAGCTAGATAGCTAGATAGCTAGCTAGCTAAATAGATAGCTAGATAGCTAGCTAGCTAGATATCTAGCTAGATTGATAGGTAGCTAGATTGATAGATAGCTAGATAGCTAGCTAGCTATATAGATAGCTAGATAGCTTGATAGCTAGATAGCTAGAAAGCTAGACATCTAGCTAGATTGATAGATAGCTAGATTGATAGATAGATAGATAGATAGATAGATAGATAGATAGATAGATAGATAGATAGATAGATAGATAGATAGATAGATAGATAGATAGATAGATAGATAGATAGATAGATAGATAGATAGATAGATAGATAGATAGATAGATAGATAGATAGATTGATAGCTAGATAGATAGATAGATAGCTAGATAGATAGCTAGATAGCTAGATATCTAGCTAGATTGGTAGATAGCTAGATATCTAGCTAGATTGATAGATAGAAAGATAGCTAGATAAATAGCTAGATAGCTAGATTGATAGACAGCTAGATGGCTAGATTGATAGATAGCTAGATAGCTAGTTTGATAAATAGCTAGATAGATAGGTAGATAACTTGATAGCTAGCTAGATTGATAGATAGCTAGATAGCTAGACTGATAGATAGCTAGATAGCTAGATTGATAGATAGCTTGATAGCTAGACAGCTAGATAGCTAGATTGATAGATAGATAGATAGATAGATAGATAGATAGATAGATAGATAGATAGATAGATAGATAGATAGATAGATAGATAGATAGATAGATAGATAGATAGATAGATAGATAGATAGATAGATAGAGAGAGAGATAGAGAGAGAGAGATAGATAGATAGATAGATAGATAGATAGATAGATAGATAGATAGATAGATAGATAGATAGATAGATAGATAGATAGATTGATATCTAGATAGATAGCTAGATAGCTAGAT
Organism: Lissotriton vulgaris; assembly: GCF_964263255.1. Lineage (NCBI taxonomy): Eukaryota > Metazoa > Chordata > Amphibia > Caudata > Salamandridae > Lissotriton > Lissotriton vulgaris. The sequence goes on from NW_028249450.1 coordinate 571,691, forward strand.
ATCTAGCTAGATTGGTAGATAGCTAAATATCTAGCTACATTGATAGATAGCTAGATAGCTAGATAAATAGCTAGATAGCTAGATTGATAGACAGCTAGATAGCTAGATTGATAGATAGCTAGATAGCTAGTTTGATAAATAGCTAGATAGATAGGTAGATAACTTGATAGCTAGCTAGATTGATAGATAGCTAGATTGATAGATTGATAGATAGCTAGATAGCTAGATTGATAGATAGCTTGATAGCTAGACAGCTAGATAGCTAGATTGATAGATAGCTAGATAGATAAATAGCTAGATAGCTGGATAGCTAGATAGCTAGATAGCTAGATATCTAGCTAGAATGGTAGATAGCTAGATAGCTAGATTGATAGATTGCTAGATAGCTAGCTAGATAGCTAGATAGCTAGCTAGATAAATAGCTAGATAGCTGGATAGCTAGCTAGATATCTAGCTAGATTGATAGCTAGATTGATAGGTAGCTAGATTGATAGATAGCTAGCTAGCTAGCTAGATAGATAGCTAGATAGCTTGATAGCTAGATAGCTAGAAAGCTAGATATCTAGCTAGATTGATAGATAGCTAGATAGCTAGATTGATAGATTGCTAGATAGCTAGCTAGATAGCTAGATAGCTAGCTAGATAAATAGCTAGATAGCTGGATAGCTAGATAGCTAGATAGCTAGATATCTAGCTAGAATGGTAGATAGCTAGATAGCTAGATTGCTAGATAGCTAGCTAGATAGCTAGATAGCTAGCTAGCTAAATAGATAGCTAGATAGCTAGCTAGCTAGATATCTAGCTAGATTG